>NW_012154396.1:1781755-1782435 GCF_000956105.1 Propithecus coquereli
GAACACAACAAAAACTTGTTAGAGCAGAGCTGTACATAGATGTTAGAACTAGTGGCTTCATTAAATAATTGAGTCAAAGCTATGCAATTCTATACTCCCGTGTTTACCATTTAGCTTCTTTGCCATTTCCTTTGTATTTTTTCTCTCCCTTATTACTTTTGCTTATTTATAATTTTCATACCCTAATAACTTCAATTTATCAAACCCTTTACAATGCACCCCTCACTCTGCGTTCTCTTTTTTATGGTTGCCCAGTTTCTGCATCTGTTGGACACACTGATACCCTTGTTTGACACCTTCGGGTCCAAATTTGACAATTTATATTGGCCAGTCCCACTTTCCATGCCAGATATCGTAGATGACTGTTCAATTTAAGGATTAGCTGCCCTTGGATCATATATCCATTTTTGATTCAATCTGTGGCAAGGGCTGGGTCATATGCGTCTAAATAGGGTTAAAATTATGTAAGTGGGAGATATAGAGCTTTTTTCTTTAGGAGAAACTACAGGCTTGGAAGCAACAATAACTGGTACATCTAAGATAAAAAATTCTATCTTGTCTAACACAAAAGGAACTGTGCTCTAATATTATGCATCATTTATTCATTTATATCTTCTTATTTTCCACTAAATTCATACATGATATATAGAAACTATTAATTTAGGGGAGAACTATTAATT
>NW_012154396.1:1784694-1785072 GCF_000956105.1 Propithecus coquereli
GTCCAAATTTGACAATTTATATTGGCCAGTCCCACTTTCCATGCCAGATATCGTAGATGACTGTTCAATTTAGGGATTAGCTGCCCTTGGATCATATATCCATTTTTGATCCAATCTGTGGCAAGGGCTGGGTCATATGCGTCTAAATAGGGTTAAAATTATGTAAGTGGGAGATATAGAGCTTTTTTCTTTAGGAGAACCTACAGGCTTGGAAGCAACAATAACTGGTACATCTAAGATAAAAAATTCTATCTTGTCTAACACAAAAGGAACTGTGCTCTAGTATTATGCATCATTTATTCATTTATATCTTCTTATTTTCCACTAAATTCATACATGATATATAGAAACTATTAATTTAGGGGAGAACTATTAATT
>NW_012154396.1:1786430-1786907 GCF_000956105.1 Propithecus coquereli
GTGTAGCCTTAAACTATGGCATTACCTCACTTAACTTCTCTTCAACTTTCAGGCTATCCTAGTCTGAGCTGTTTACTTGGATTTTCCTCTTTTACGATTTTTTATCCATCTCGTTTAGTCCCAGGATTCTGACAATGGACTCCAATCATTTTTCCAAAGCTGCATCATAGATCAAGATTGAAATAAAAGAGAAAGAAAGAATGATTGTTTTATGTAGGTAAAGGAATGATTCATGAATTAACTATAATTAATTACACACTTTTATCATGTAAAATATTTGCCATGGTTTCTAGCAGAAAAACATATTACTGCATTTTCTTCAGGATTAGGTGTTATAGTCCCAATATAATGTGATGGACAAAAATTCAGTTTTTATAGTCAATGAGACCTGGAAAAACAAAGATCAATATTATTCTTGCCCTCAAGGAGCTCAAATTCTATTGAACTGAATCAAAGAAAAAACTATTACCATAGTAA
>NW_012154396.1:1787222-1789592 GCF_000956105.1 Propithecus coquereli
CATGCATTGTGAACGCTCACATATGGCCACATATCTCAGCCTGGGAAGAAAGGAATTATGGAAGAGTTTCTGTATGAATTCATTTTTAAATTTTTTCTTGAAGTATAATTTACATACGAAAGGATGGACATATTTACTCTACAGGTTGATAAATTTTAACAAACATATAGTGGTGAACCTCTGCCCCAGTTAAGGTACAGAATGTTTCTATGTTTGTGAAATTTGCTTGTCCCTTTGCAGTCTTTCCTTGTGGCTGTCTTCCCAAGAGCCTTCCTAATTTTTGATATGAGTTTTTTACAGGCTTTTGAGTAAATAACTATGTAGAAGAATGAGAAGAAAAAGCACCTGACAAAGTTGGGCTTCTGTCAGAGTGTAGGAAAATGAGGCTAGAGAAATTAGGAGAATTAGATTATAGAGAACTTTGAAAGATAATTGGGAGACTTTGAATGGGTTTAAAATAGGGCGAGTCATAAAAATAGCAGTGAAGTTAATGATGATAATAATAATAATGTTGTTGAGTGTTGTTTATCCAGGGGCAGGCACTTATATGCATGATTTAATTTAATTTTGTAAAGAAGATAGTTTTCATATCCATTAAAGATTTGAGAAGTCAGAGCCTAAGAAATATTAAGTGAATTGAAGATTCACTATTAGTAAGAACTCTTGGGAGAATTTTACACAAAGGCCTGTGTCATTTACCTTTAATATCAAGTGTTTTTAAAAACAGTAACAATAAGAGGACAGATTAAATTGAAAGCAGCAAGGCTGGTGTCCAATTAGATAATTAGTAGATACAATCTACAGGGCTATTGATAAATTGTTGGGGGAAGGATTTAGTAAAGAGAGTACTAAGGATCATTCTCAACTTAGGTGATTAGATGATTTAATACCTAAAATAAAGATAATTGAAAGAGAAACAGGCTTGAAGATGATAAGTTCAGTTTTAGCCTTGTTGAATTTAAGCACCTACATGACTTCCAAGTGTTAAAGTCTGGCTGGAATTTGGAAATATGGCTCTAAATTTCTGAAAATATTTCTGTAGAGAAAAATATGAAATTATTAATATATAGGTTATAGTTAAAGCTAGAGAGAATGTAAATAATTAGTAGAAAGGGGCTAAGGGTAGCAGAGGGAGACATGGATCTTTAAGGAATGCTGGGGAAAAATAAATCAGAGATATATTAAGCAGCAAAACAAACAAAACCCAAATAATGAGAATAGTGTCTTAGAGATCAAGGGCTAGTGGGTTGCAAAATTTCTGTTATTCAATGGCACCATGAAAAGTGAACAGACAAGTCATGGAGAAGTGAAAGGAGAGAAGGGATTAAATGGGTTCATAGCATTTTTGAATACACATAGTTACTGACATTTTGGGTGAAAGTGTTTCTTTAAAATAGAGGAAGAAGTCATACTGAAATGCTGAGACATGAGTGAGAAAAAGGAAGTATAGACATAGATAGTTTTCTTGAGAAAATTCAAGATGCTTGACCACAAGGGACAGAAACATATGGCAATATGTTGTGGGAAATCATAAGACTGAAGAAATTGTGTTTTTCCCCTTGATCCAGTTTATGCAAAGGAAATAGAGACAGTAATACAAGAGAGAAATGAATCATGAAGAAGAGATACTTAATAGAACAAGATCACCAAGGATGTAGGAAGGGATAGGAGATGGTATTGGAGCGCAGGTAGAAGGACAAGGGCAAGAGGGTGCTGCTACATGGCCATTGGATATAGACTGAGCACAGGTTGGAGAGCAGGAGTTATTAGCTGAAGCGATTTCCCAAGCCCCGTGTTTATGGAATTTCAGAGTGTGACTTTTCTCCTCTGGTGGGGGTTGAGAGAAGGGTGCAAGGAAAACTGCACTCTGGGGTTCACTTAAGGCATGTGTCGTGGGCACTTTCAAACAAGGTGCAGATTTAGAGGCAATATTTATGATGAAATTAGCATCACAAGAGGGTCCAGTAAAAAGTTTTGGGAGGGAGAAAATGTGTTCATAATGGTTGCTTCTGTTTTAAATTTTACTCCATAAAACATCATTCCTAAGTTCAGAAACCTAGATGGCCTCTAATTCTTATGAATTGCCTCTCAAGAGCTGTGCCTGCTTCCTCCTATTAAGTGTGTTTCCTTGTGCGATTCTGTTGCTTAGACTATTTTCTCTAGTTCTTCCTTTTGCTTTCTCACTGAATTTTCTTATCTTTTCTCGCATTTGTTTCCTTGTGATAGTGCAGGGCTGAGCCTCTGGTTCCTTCAATATCTAGCTACATTAAACTTCTTTCACTAAAAGCATTCCTTTTTTTTTTCAGTGAGGGGTCATGTTGGTGGGGGGAAGTAGGGGAGGGCTCTAGAGAGAGAGAGAGAGAGAGAGAG
>NW_012154396.1:1790655-1791303 GCF_000956105.1 Propithecus coquereli
GGGATAAATCCACTTGATCATCACTTACCTTATAGCATATGAGAATTAAGTGAGATAATGCCTGTTACCTTGTAAGTGTTCAATGAACAACAGCTTACAATTTCAATAAAGCTAAGTGCTTAACATAGCTATGACATATTTAAGATATTATCTCTTTAACTTACATACTTCAGCAGTTTAGGAAGTAAAATGGCTCCAAAATAAAATTCTAAGGATGGAGAGAGAAGTTCGATGACTTGAAGGTGATGTATTATGAATATTTCATTTTCAATATTTACATTTCTTCCCACCTCATGGCCTTTTTACATATGCTGTTTCCCTACCTTGGATATTCTTTCTGTTTACTTTTTTTCTTGTTTAATCTTATTTTTACCTCAGGTTTCGGCATAAATATTCTCGATTATCTCATACCAGATCACAGTGGAATTAACTATGTTGTGCCTTCAAAGCAATCTGTAGTTTCTTATGGAAATTAGAACTACATTTCATTTGTAAATTTTTTTGTTAAATAATTTAGCTAAATAAGTGCTCTATGGTCAGGGACAATATTTGTTTTTATTATCACTATATAGTACTACACACAGTCTTGGGTACATGGTATAGCCTTAATAAATAAGATTTCATAAAATCTTGGATACTCATCAATTG
>NW_012154396.1:1793518-1794897 GCF_000956105.1 Propithecus coquereli
TGGTGACGTCTGGGCTTTTTGTTTTAGTGTACCCATCACCCAAACCTCTCTTCTTCTTTCTCTCCCTCCCTCTCTCCTCCCTGCTAGAGTTACATGGCGGGATTGTAAAGTGGTGACGTCTGGGCTTTTGTGTAACCCACACCTGATTGGTATACATAATAGTACTCATTAGGTAATTTCTCATCCCATACCTCTCTCCCACCCTTCTGCCCTTCTGAGTCTCTAATGTCTATTATTCCAATCTCTATGCCCATGTGTACTCATGATTTAGCTTCTGCTTGTAAGTGAGAACATGCAGTATTTGACTTTCTGAGTTCTTTTACTTAAGATAATGGTCTCCAGTTCCAGCCATGTTGCTGCAAAAGATGTGATTTCATTATTTTTTTATAGCTGAGTAGTATTCCATGGTGTGTGTGTATGTGTGTGTGTGTATCCCCCCACATTTTTTATCCAATTATTGGTTGATGGACACTTAGGTTGATTCCATGACTTTGCTATTGTGAATAGTGTAGAAATAAACGTATGAGCGCAAGTATCTTTTTGAGAGAATGATTTTTTCCCCTTTGGGGAAAGCGTTCCTTTTTCTCAGCATCCTTGCTGATGTCTACTTCTTTTTTGACTTTTTAATAATGGCCATTCTCACTGGTGTAAAATGTTATCTCATTGTGGTTTTAATTTACATTTCTCTGATGATTAGTGATGTTGAGCATTTTTTCAAATGCTTTTGACCATTTGTATGGTTTCTTTTGAAAAAAAATTCTATACACGTCCTTTGTCTGCTTTTTAATGGGGTTATTTCTTTTTTGCTTGTTAAGTTGTTTGAGTTCCTCATAGATTCTTGATATTAGTCCGTTGTTAGAATCATAGTTTGCAAATATTTTCTCCCTTTCTGTAGGTTGTCTATTTACTCTTTTGATTATTTCTTTGTTGTGCAAAATATTTTTAGTTTAATTAGGTCCCATTTGTTTATGCTCCATTTACTTTGGGGATCTTAGTCATGATTCTTTGCCTAGGCCAATGCTCAAAAGAGTTTTTCCTATGTATTCTTCTAAGAGTTTTCTTGTTTTAGGTCTTACATTTAAGTCTTTAATCCATCTCAAGTTTATCTTTGTATATGGTGAGAAATATGAGTCATGTTTCATTCTTCTGCATATGGCTATCCAACTTTCCCAGCACCATTTATTGAATAGAGTATCCTTTCCCCAGTGTATGTTTTTGCCTACTTTTTCAATGACCAGTTGGTTGTAGGTATGTGGTTTTATTTCTGGGCTCTCTATTATATTCCATTGATCTATGTGTCTATTTTTATACCAGTACCATGCTGTTTTGGTCACTGTAGCCTTTTAGTAGAATTTGAAGTCAGGTAATGTGATGCCTCC
>NW_012154396.1:1797261-1797466 GCF_000956105.1 Propithecus coquereli
AGGGGAAGGAGATTTTCCTAGAAGAAGCATTATGCTGTTCTAGGTACATAAACTAATAATTTGATGCCCAGGAAAAAAATCTAGATATTAATAAAGTTAAAGAATGTAATCTATCAATATCTAATCTACCAATATTGACATTTTGGCAAGTATCTGTGTTTTAATATCACCTTTATCACATAATTTGTCACTATATTTAAAGCAT
>NW_012154396.1:1809231-1814693 GCF_000956105.1 Propithecus coquereli
ATATATTTATACAGCAATGAAAAAATCAAGGTTTGTTGTACAACAAAAAGTGACAAAAATTAGGTGTTTTTCAGAAACTATTTTTGGAGTCACCACTGATAGCATAATGGACAAACTTACAACCCCAGGTTATTATAAGTGGCACAAAAGAAGGCCATGTGGAGAAGCACATTTTACAAAAATTTGGCACTGCAGAAGGTTACAGAGTACATAACATTGTTTTATTATTATAAAAGAAAGAATGTGCAACTTTTAAAGTTGGAAAACAATATTTGGTTTCTAATGTGAGTGATAAAAGATGAATCACAATTTTCTTGTGAAAGGGAAAAATGTTTAGCAAGATTTTCCCCTTTCCTTAGTTGCTAATGTTTTTATTTTGTTAGATAGTGAAATACACCTAACAGAAGGGGCCTGACTTAATGGAGCCGTCACCTGGCAGGGGGTCTTAATTTCCTTTTCAGAAAATATGGTATTGTCACCTAATTAGAAAAATATATACTACAAGTAGTATTTTTTAGAGAAAAATGTAATATAAAAGGTATTTCAAAGTGAGGTATATGTTGTGATTTTAGACTTTCCGAACCTCCAGTTGGAATAGATCTAATCCCAAGAATACTGTTTTTCATACATAAAATATTACTGACTTTACATTTGCAATGTTAATGGAAATGATAATGTCATTATTTATATTTTTAAGTCTGAACTGAATTATTTCAAAGTGCTTTATAAGAACAAATGTATCCCTCATTAGTCTTTAGTTAAGTGATGATTTCTAGCTAATGAATGCAAATAATATCCATTGCTGTTCCTGAGAAATGAGAGAAAAAGTACAGAAAGATAAATTTACTTTCTCAGTGAGTCATTGACAGAACTTGAAATTATATCATGTTGGTGACATTTTCTAATATTTTATGAGTAATTGCTAATATCTTTTCCACATGCCTATAATAAGAGGAATATTTATTTATTATTTTTTGCACCAAAACTACAAGCAACAAATTCCACCTAAAGGTTAATACTGAGTAGAATAAATTTCTTTTCCTTTAAGATAAAACCATGGCAATTATGTATAAAATTTACCAAAAAAATCCAGTTTTCTATCCTCTAAAAATAAAGTGTAAGTTGCAAAGTTAGTCTATTTAAATAGGTAGCATTTTAATTTATGAGTTGAAAAATAAATGATGGCCAAAATTCAAAATGATGTGAGGTAGAACATTATTGTACAAGATTTTAATCAAACCAGGAGAATAGTTGGACTTATCCCTCAAATTAGAAAAATGCTTCTGACTTTTGAAAGAGCAATTGCATTTTTTGATGTTCTCAGTTGAAAGAAGAGATATCTCTATTTAGTTTTATTACCACCATGGAAATTGGATAAAAAGCTGAAACTAGAGTAGAGGGTCAACTGTTTTTCTTTTTCATATAGTTATGAACATACGGTGTGGCAGAATTAATAATGAACTTAAAATATCAAAATCAGGTTCAAGTCCCAGCTCTTGCTTTATTAGGTGCATGATCTTGGCACAAGTGACTTTAAACCTTTGAGTTCAATTTCCTTACTAGCAAACTGATGATAATGGTGCTTACCTCACAGTCATGCAACTAGGTTAGTATTGTGAGAACTCTTTGAAATTAATAATATTAATATCTATAGAAATATGTTTTTATTCTATGTTTCTGAATTATTATAAATGCATTTTTTCATTGAAATAAATTAGCACTTTGCAAATCATCAGTAAAATTATATTGCTTATACCTGTGTGGAGAAAATAAATGGTGCCCAAAGCTGTTTCAAAGCACAAAGAATTTGAAAAACATGACTTGAGAATAATGCAGTGTTATTTGTCTATAAGATGGGAAGCTCTAGTCTACTTTATTACCAGCTTTAATCAATGTGTTTCTATTATATTATAGCAAGGGATGCTGAGATTTATTTAATCTAAAGAATAATGTGAAAACTCTGTCTCAGAATATCTTTTCCCTTTGTTAACCTTACAGCGTCCAAGAGAAGCTATAAAAAGCATGAGTTTAATGCTTTGCTTCTTAAAAGCTTACTAGATAAATAAAGGTGACCCAAACCTTGTCCACTCCAATATTTCCCCTAATAAGCAGAGAATAAATATGATAATATTTGTAAAAGAGATTTAATTCATAATACTTGACCATATTAACACATCTATAAGTTAAAACTCTCCTATGTACTAAGCATTTAATTCCTTGCCAAAGTAGTGGCCTGTTCTTAAACAGTCCCGTGTGTTTTTCTTCTTTCCTTCATCTGACTTAAAGAAAAATTGCTAATATTTTTATTTGGATTAACCTCTTGGTTAATTCCTTCGATGTCACTTTCTTCAAGAATTTATTAGACCAGTTATCTTCTTGCCAGTGTCTTTGACTTCTCACTCTTTAGTTCTCTTTTCTAAGATCAAAAATGTATTTGAGGCTTCTCATCCTTAAAAAACATTTCTGTTTTTTCTACCATTCTTTATAATACCATTGTATATAAACATTTACTCTTAATGGAATAAGTCTGTTAATAATCTGTAGTCATTTGTTTCTACTTCCTTATAATTTATGCACCACTTAAATTTGCCTTTGATTACCGTTTCTCTACTGAAACTCACTTCTGAATGTTTAGCATACTTTCCCTTCAATTTTCATTCTCTTTCAACTCTTAGCAGAATTCACTATTATTAGCTATTGGGTTTTTGATAGTATTTGACTAGATCTCTGATAGGCCCAAATCCTGCTTTGCAAGTCCCTTCTGATGTCATTTTCTAAACAAGGGAAGCGCAAAGAAGAATACTGAATGGGAAACAAATTATCACCTAAATTTTAACTAAACTGGTGCCAATAATGTCCATGTGTAACCATTTATAGAAATAGATTATTATATACCCTTATCCAAAAACCTATAATCACCTGTGTTCTTACCACTCCAAACTCAATAGCAAAGGTAAGAAAATCCCAAGTATCACACAGAGATACTAAGGTTCTCTAAATGAAACTTCTCTCCTTATTGGTTAAAGTAAAATTCCAAAGTAACAAAAGTTCATTGCTCCCCTCCCCCTTATTGTCTTATTTTGTTCATTGCAGGGAGATTTTTACTCAGATGTCTGGGTGGTCTGAATTCTTTGTACAGCATTTGCAACATCGGCTACTTTCACTGAAATGGATGTAGCCATTTCAGTACATCAAAATGTGATGCATTCAATTCTGTTTATAAAGTCTCTCACTTTTTCAAAATTTCAAGAATAACTGGATTTACAAAAATAGCCCCACACCTGAAAAATTTAGAAAACATAAGAGGTAATATAGAAATGTATTATATTATCTAAACTCCATTTCCATTGTATCGATAAAAAATAGTGGACCCAGAGCCCAATGGACATTACATTTTGATACCTTCATGCTTTAGTCAGTCATAGACCGCAGCTAAGGCTCAGAATTATTTGGAATAAACAGGATGCACAGAGAACATGTAATATAAAAAAAATTAACCCCAAAACTAAAAGGTTCTTGGGTTCTGCCTTTGTGGGATGCTAGTCAGTTTATGCCAGCTGTCCAAAAGCCATGACTTGTGAACTTAAACTACATTGGGAAGGGTCTCCCTTCAAAAAGCTGATTATCTTGTTATAGAAGCTCCAGGCTCTCTCAGCTTTATGCAATTTTCATAGAGATATTGCAAACCTAGGGACTGAGAAGAAATTCCAGTGAAAACCAACATTACCTCCTCCAAAAACCTTTCTAGTCTTAGAGTTTTAATTTCCTGGGCCTTAATTAATTTTTACTGTGACCATCCTTTTCCAACAGTTATCTTCTTTATCTGCAGTTGCAGTCGCAGGGCCTCTTTCCTAAATAGAGAAAAATACCATTCCCTCAGTCATGTCTAAAGATAGCAGGAAAGACATAAGAAACCATCTAACGCAAACCAAATTTGGAGCATACAGTCTAGTGTCTCTTATCAATCCACATCACTGTGCATGCAGATGCTGGGTCCAAACATTTTGGACTAAACAACTTCTAAAGATTACTTCTTTCGTCTTTGTGGACAGGCGCCACCGTTGAAAATACATCTATATACTAAATAAGCATAATTTCAAGTGAACATTCCCTTCTCTAGCGAGGTCTTTTCTCCACAAAGGCCTCAAAGTCCTGAAGAAAGGGAGCTTCCAATATGATTAAATTTCTCAGGCAACTAGGCTCCATCCGTTCTCTTTTACCACAAATCTGGCTGCAATCACACCTAATAATACTAGTTATAACTCAGAGCTATAAAACACCTTTGAGCTTTAAATAGACCTGTACAGTACTAGAATTCAAGATAGCAGTCTATAAATATGACACTAGTGAGAGTATTTGGATATACTATAAATAATGATGAGATTTGGATGGAATTCAAGCTAAGAATGACTCTTTCTCCATACACTGAATAGCATCTTATCACCCGTGTGCATCATTATTCATTTATACTCTTTCCTTTATCATTTAGGCTAGAAGACGAAAACTCATTTAAGACTCTCCAGCTTCCTGTCCTGTTACACTAGTAGGTGACATTGATGGGATATCGGGAGGAGAAAAGAACCATTTCCTTTCAACTTCCGCTATGTTATATAGTGGGGGGTATGAGCAGATAACTGAGAGCAATTTGGGATAGCTTTGGGCTCCAGCACATTGGTGACAGTTGTCACAGTTTCAGTAGGAGTGCAGACTCCTAATGTCTTGCTCAGAGGGCAGTCATTTGTTTATAAGTCAGGCAGATGTTATGTTCCTCCAAGAAAAGCAGAGGAAATAGTAGCTCTCCAGCAATTCAGCCTCAGACTTGGTAACGGCTTCTTGATCTTTTGGTTAAAGCCCTTTTATCCCTTTGGCTTTTCCATTTACACAATTTGGTCTTTCAGCAATACCGAAAGCTCTTTGACAAATGTTAAGATTTAAGTCATTGCCCTCTACTGGATTTTCAGAATTGTTTTTCTTCCCCCTGGATGAACAATACTGATAGAGTTCTTGGTATCAGGAATGAGAAACATATCAACAAAGATAGCTATCTAGGATTTGCGATTAGATCTAATTGGATTTATTAATAATGCAGTGATCACCTCATTGCTAGTAGAAAATTAGAGGCTGGTAGTCAAAATTATGCAGTAGCAAAATAGTCATTCAAGTTACTTTCTGCAGTTTTCTAGTATGAAGTGCCTACTGAAAATAAAATTTTGGGAAACTAACTGTCTGATACTCTTGATTATAACTGAATAAATGATGAGTAATGGAGGGCTAGGGTGGCTGCCTTTGACTTAATTAGAAAGAGTATGGAAATAAAATGTCAAGCTGAGTTTTTTAATCTGCTCAAGTCATTGTCAAACAACCAGAGAACTTCTAGCATTGCCCTAAAATTATTTGCGGCTATGTTCCCTATCGGTAATGAGTTATTAGAAGACGCAGAATTTAGCAACCAACACAATACC
>NW_012154396.1:1828133-1829344 GCF_000956105.1 Propithecus coquereli
GTGCCCAGAGAGACAATTTAGCCATCACACGGAGGCATCTCCAAGGAATGGGACCTTTCCTTCTGGGGCCCTACAGCAAACTGAGGGGTACTCAGACTGGGAGTTCCCTACCCGCCAGCCCTCCCAGGTGCTACTTGCCTGGGGACTCCAGGAGAGTGGGGCAAATCCCGAGGTGGAGTGAAATCCATCCAGTTTGGGCACCCCGTAGGTGATTCAAGACCAGCACCCCTCCCCCTACAGGGTCAGGGATTGATCTCCAGGGTCCAGGGGACAGGCCTGCAGACCAGACCCCGTACACCCAGGTAAGGATCGCACTGCCCCAGGGCAAGAAGAGAGATCTGTGAAAGAGCCTACTGAGGAGCATGTGCCTTCAGGGGCAGATCAGCGTGCCTGACCGGCAACCCTCCTCCCAAAAGAAGGCTGTGCACCCAGCTGAGGCTGCGATCCTGGGTAGGGAACCTCCTGGCCCACGTCACAGCCAGGGGAAATCCATCAGCCTGAGGTCCCGCTTGCTGGAGGCCTGGGAGAGGCCACGGAGAGGGAGAGAGTGGAGGGGAGCGAGACCTGCTTCAGAGTGTGGGTCTTGGACAGCCCCACCCCCCAAGCCCAGACTTTCAGCTGAGTGGAGCCATTTCAGCCCCTCCCAGCAGCTTTGCAGGAAACAAAGAGCAGACCTTTGAACCTGCTAAGAGCAGTTGTGGAGCCTGAGGGCAGGCTTACCCAGGCCAACCCCACCCAGACTCACTCCCCCCACTGAGGTGGAGAATAAGGGCACACCTGGAAATCCCAGGGCCCCACCCACCACCCGAGGCACAAGAGGGCCTCTCTAGAGGAATAAGAGCTAGCTACAGGACCAAAATATAGCACGGCAGCTCACTCCTCCCTGCAAGTGCCACCTACTGACAGGGAGGTCATTGTGCACACCCTTTTACTGCAGCTACTGATTCATCATAAAGGGTGTGGTCGAATCTCACCCACAAACAACACCTACTGGCTCAGAGACTAAACAGGGCATGTCATTACCCAAACGAAAATCTAAAGGCAAGAGGGAACAACTGATCCAGATGGGAAGGAACTGGCGAAAGAACTCTGGAAGTATGAAGACTCAAATGGAAAGCACACCCCCAAAGAGGAACAACAGCTCCCCAGCAATGGACATTAACCAAACTCAGAACACTAAAATGACAGAAGAAGAATTTCAAACATGGATT
>NW_012154396.1:1829394-1831333 GCF_000956105.1 Propithecus coquereli
TGTAAGCAGAAATATAAATGATGGAAATAGTAGAAACCTGAGAAGAGTTAATTCCAGAGAAATCCAAAAAATTGGTTAGTTTCTGCCAGATCAAAACTATAATGTCTGTGGGTCATGAGACAGCAGCAAAGTGCAGCCCAGGCCAGAAATTTGGACTTGACCAAATGGCCTGAGAAGAGATGAAGAGTGTAGCTGACAGAATCTTGGACAGTGGGTGCAGTATTTATTTAGCAATAGAGAAATGTAGGAGAACCAAGAAACTAATCTGCTGTCTTTACCAAGGCTAGTAGCCAATATAATAGATAAAATGAAAAAAGAATATAAAAGCAGTGTTGTTTTTACTCTCATTATCACATTTTAATCTTTGAAACAGTTTTCTATGGCATAGATAACTAGATCCTGCCTCAGGGGAACAATACTCAAAGAGAGAACTATTAGGAAGGAACACAGGCAAGACTTCTCTCAGATAACCCAACCAAGACAAACATGAGGAATGTCAGATTGACTAGAAGCAGAGCCATGAAGATTTCAGCCTAAAAATTAAAGGTGAAGACAGAGTACTAGAACAAAAAGGAGAGAGGCAGGAAGCCAGAATTAGGGGACAGATTGAGAATCTGGATACATGATCACTGCTGGAAGGGGTGGTGGATTGATTCTGAAGTCTTAGATAGCATTTCTCCTCATTAAAGATGACTAGTCATGCCCAGTATCAATATAAGAACTCCCATGGCTAAACAAGACTTGTCTTGCTGGAAATCAAATCTTTTGACATCTCTTCATTGCCCAAAGTCATTAGTGTAGCATTTAAAGTTGAGAATGATCTACTCATAACTAAGCTATTGCTGCTTCCTTTTTCCTATTTGGTATACTCACAACATTTTATATGTATTTCTCCTATATAATTTAAAACATTGTATTACATTTTTGGTTGACATGTTTTCTGCTTCTTTTCTGCCCATCCCCTACCAAGTTTGAGCTGCTCAAGGGTAGGTATAGGATAGTATAATAGGCTCTCAAACAATTTTTGTTGAGTGAATGCACTGTTAGTACTCACCTCAATATAAATAAATATGTTTTTAGCACTGTCACAGGGCATAAAATTTTGCAATCAAATTGTAGTTCACTGTCCGTTAGTAACAAAAGTGGTCATTACAGCCAAAACTAACACAATTCTTTTCCTGTTGTGGTGACAGAAGGATTTGCTGAATTGGGGCCTTATTCTTAGAGGAAGTAGATGCTGAGTGGCTTCATCTATCCCACAAGGCTATCAGAAAATTGCCAGTACATAGGACTTTAAAAATTTCTGTAGCTGTAGTCTTACTTGCACAAGGGCACAATCAGAAGGCCACGGGTAAAAATGCACATTTCAGGTGTTTCCCTACCTACCTTTCCTCCCGCTCCCTCTTTTTCTGAAACCCTAAAGAAAGAAGAAATTTTGCCTACCAAATGAAATCCTTTTCATTTCCTTTTTACTTATAAACACATATTTCCTTAGCATACACAAAATGTAAATATTTACTTTCTTAATTATTTGAGTCACATTAAGTGCTTTCTAATTATTATATTTATTTATATTTTTGTCTTAAATTTTAATCAGTATATCATTGTGCCCATTAAAGTAGCATATCTAAACTTACTGGTACAAAGATAGAAAATTAACATTGTGCAATTAGGAGAATTAATTACTGAAGACAAGCTTTATGCAATCCACTGTTTATTTTGACTGATCTAACAGCAAAGTTCATATACCAATATCTTGGTGAAAGGCTTGCTTGAGAAATATTATTTTAACCACTTAAGTAACAAAAATAGACCTTTTAAAGCGATCGTCTAATTTTATATCTATATTTTAAAAGCAAATCATAATACAGTATGGATTCATCTGTTTTTCTAAGGAAGTTTTTTTCTTGTTAGGTTTTGTTTTTAGCTATTGTAACAA
>NW_012154396.1:1831383-1834247 GCF_000956105.1 Propithecus coquereli
CTCTCCAGAGGTGACAAATGAGTTTGGCTTTTATCATTCCCATTGTGTTATAATTTTTATATGAAACTATAATTAATACATAACATTGTTTTATATACTAAATTTGAAATTTATGCTTATTGCACAGACTTAATTAATGAGAATGTAAATTTTTCAAAGTATGTGTTATATAAATCACCTTTCTAAAAGAAATTGTTCAATCGTTGTCTTCTACGAGCAAAAATTCAGCCTTCTATGACTTGGTGGATGAGATAAAAGATCAAATGAATAAATAGTCTTATATTATTTCTCAGAAGATATATCTTTGATCTATTAAAATATTTTCCACAGTTATAAAGTAATTAAACTCTAAATACAGGAGTACAGTATAATATTTTAATGGCTTAAAACTGTCAAACATTTATTTGTAAATAACTCTTGGACTAATACAGTCAATTCCCATCAAGCTGAAAGAGGGGGGTGGTCTTAGAAGTATACATGAGGAACTGATGAGAAATTGAATAATACTATCTGGAAAAAACAATAAAATACTACAATACTCTTAAATAAAAGAGAGAGAGAGAGAAAGGGGCTGGGTGGGGGGAGAGAGAGAGGAAAAAGCTTCAGCTAGATTGTCGAGAGATATGTTTTAGCAAAATGAGCTTCTGTTACTAGTGCTGCTCAAGAATGCAGGAGATAGATATCACGGGAATAAGAAAAACAGTGCCTGAATGGTGCATCAGTTTGACTTGATGGACCCCTGGGGCTTTCTTGCTCTTGTATGAGAATGTGCTTCTGTGTTCATTCATCAAAGATATTGCTATAGCATTTCATCACAACAGAAACATCATATTTTCAAATTGAGCTCTTAGAGAATCTATTATGAATGGTCTCTTCATAAGACACATATGATTTGATGTTTATGCTTGCAAGATGATCTTATGTAACTCACCTTAAATTTCGTTTACTCTAGTTAGCCACAGTTACATACTATTAATATATGGGATTTTACATGCCAGAAAATCGTTGCCTAATAAAGTCTTATGAATCAAAGCAATGAAACCTTCCAGCTAACAAAGACATTTATTTTCTCAATCCCATCACATTGAATTATTGTTCAGAATTATTTTAAATTTGGACAGTAATTTGTCTACTTCCATCTCTTTTTTTTCTCTTTCTCTATCACTTTGTTATTTTTTGAAAATTATTTGGACAAAGACTTGTGCTAGAAAAGTCAAGTAGTCAAAAAAATAGTAAGTCATATGAACTATATCTTTAAGTATATTTTAGTCTGAGGATAGTGGGTTCATAAAAGCACAAAAACAACTATACATACAGCTTAAAGGTGTTAAGAATGTTACAGAGAATAATCAAACTGGTATGACAACACTGAGAAGCAGTAGAGCATATGCAGGCATAGCTAAAGCATTAAGGGAAGAAGTAAAATTAAAACAGTTGATAAAAAAATAATAGAAATTTAACTAATGGAGATGGAATAGGAGAAGTAGAAAAATCCATGGTGATTTTATTGGGGAAATGAAATCCACTTTGGTTGATATAAGAGATGTGAGGAATAGTAAGAGAGTAAAATGAGAACAGATCATAGAGAATCCTAAACACTCACTGAATTTCAGTAGGCAAGGGGAATGTGAAGAATTTAAACAGCTGACTGTCATATTAGATAAGCTTTAGGAACATCTTCTGGTTTAAAAACGTTTGAAATTTTCATAATGTCTTTGAAATTTAGAAAATTGCATAGATATGTCTGAATATGGTATGTTTTCAAAATGTCTAAGTCTTTATTTTGTTATTAATTTCTAGTTTTATTGCAACATAAATGTCTTTGCTTCTGATCTCTCACCTTGTTTTGGCGTTCTCCATCGTTTTATTTGAGACTCAATGTACTTTCTAAATACGGCTCGATTATTCTGCCCTTTGCGCCCCTATTCTAATTGTCACTGTCATAGTGTCCTCTACTTCAGTCCATAAGTCAAGCAGTAGTTAAAGATTCAATTCTAAAATGCAATTTTGAACACACTACTCCTCTACGAAAAATCATTTAATGACTGTCCATTGCTTAATTGACTACAGGTTTAAATCCAAGGTCTTTTGCCAAGAATTCAAATACCTTCATGATCTAACTCATGCCTTTCTTTTCAGCCTATTTCCTATCCTTTTCAGAATCTTTTCATATGTAATAGTCATGAAGAAATAATTTTCTCAATGTTGCACCTTCATGTCTTTGAATTTGCTATTGTCTCTGCCTAGAATGTTCTCTTCGTCAGTTTTTGTATCTTCTTTTTTTTCTTGATAATGCAGTACAAGTATCCAGGAAGCTTCTTTTCTAACTTCTGTAGGCACAAGTAGTTAACCTTTCTTTATAATTTTTTCACATACCCCTCTTAGCACTTAATTTTTGAAATTTAACTATCTGAAAACAGGTGTATCTGGTCCACTAGACTGTAAGTTCTTTGATTCATTGCCATCCCTACTCCAGGTTAGTAGCAGGAATATAGCAAACATAAATTTTTGCTGAGTGAATGGACAAATAAATTATTTATTCTACTGGATAGTGGCCGATACATAATAAACATAAATATCTGTTGAGCAGACGGATGCATAACTATATTTGTGGTATATTAGGATTCGTTCACAAACATCAAAATAAGAAACATGTTAATATATTTCTTATAATCAGGGCATTCATATTAATGCTTTTATCTTTGAATCCTCATTTAATTATAGATTACTTCTGATAGTTGGGCATAGTTGAGACGATCACAGAAATAAGTTAACTTTTACTGCTGTCATTAATTTAAATGTAGACAACTATAGTGCTTTATTCTATGATATATCTTCAGCTGGTTTAAATATCATATTAATAA
>NW_012154396.1:1834297-1835089 GCF_000956105.1 Propithecus coquereli
ATCTCAAACTACTGCTCTTAAAAGAGATGAGATGTACAATGTGAAGAAAGTACCTTAACTATTCTGAGTCCAAAGGTTGGCTGTATAAATATGTTAAATAATCAGAATTCAGACATTTCTTATGAAAATACTCAAAATCTTGCTCTTCACATCTTGTGAAGATATACTTTTGTGAAACAATGCCTAATTTATGTCTTGAGAATGAATATCATTATAAATGTCTGTTACTAATCATCTATGTATTCAGAAATCATAACATGAATTTTCAAAGCTTCTATATGAACATTCAAAACAATTTTTTAGCTTGACTAACATTTATATTCTAACTTTTCTATGTTTTTGTATTTTTAAAAATGAACCACTTGAAGCATACAGAATAATTTAAAAACAAAACAAAATACATGAATTATGTAATGTAGTGATTAAGAACATGGCCTCAGGAGCCAAAATGCATGGGTTCCAACTCAGTTCAATCTTTATTTGCTGTGAAATTTGAGGTAGCTTACTTAACTTCTCTGCTGCAGTTTTTATTCTACAAAACAAAAAGAATATGGTCTTTTTTCTTATAGGTTGTTATGATAATAGAGGCAAAAGATTTAATGTTGTTGATGTGACTTCAATAAATTGGAGCCATTTGACTATATAATATTCAGTTTAGTCAAATCTTTATATTTGGCCATATTTGCTTTAGATCTCTGTCTAATTTTTTAATAATTAAAACATGAGAGATGCAGTTTAAAGTCTCCCAGTTTATTCCCGTTTCTGTCTCTCCAGAGGTGACAAATGAGTTTG
>NW_012154396.1:1839394-1840116 GCF_000956105.1 Propithecus coquereli
GTTCTGAGATTACTAAAAAAGTAATTATTATAGTATATAACAACATTTGTTTCTAATTCTTTTAACCAAGTCTGGAATATTTTTAGTAATTACCTAAAAATCAGCCAAATAATTAAGATTTTCAATAGGCAAAATAAAAATTTTTACATTGTTTGAAAAAGGATTTTCAATTTTAATAACAATATATTTATAAATGTATACTTAAGCATGAAATGTTCAAGTATAATATTCCTGCAATTTTGTTGGTGAATTAAGGATAATAGATATTCTGGTTATACTATTTATAATTTCTACTTCTGATGTCTAAACATTGGAAAAAAATGTTTCTAATTGAAATGAAAATGTTTTATACTTCATTCCTAAGATTGCTATACAGGATGACATAATAAAATCATATTTTCCATTAATTTCACAAATATATTTTTAACATTGTAAAATAATTTTACAAGAAAGTAAAAATTGCTATGCAAAAAAGACGAATTTTAGAAGAAAGAGAAAAAAATACGCTAGCAGAGAAACATAGATCGGGTGAGGGTCGGAAGGAAGGGTGCCTGAAACTACAGGAGACTGCACGGGAAGATGTTGCAGAGGAGAATTGGAAGGAGAGAGGTCCCGAGAGGCTTGGAGACCAGCGACAAGTGTAGGTGGAGCGGTTAACTTCCCCCTCCCTTGCATCTCGGACTGCTGGTGGCTCCTGAGTGGCTGGAGAGACCTGCCGACAC
>NW_012154396.1:1861701-1862888 GCF_000956105.1 Propithecus coquereli
CAACATACGTAACCTAAACATCTGTACCCCCGTAATATGCTGAAATAAAATAAATAAATAAATAAAAAGGCTAAAAGAAAAAAAAGAAAAAGGAAGAAAATATTTCTTAGGTTTCTTTCCACTAACTTTCATAGTCATTTTTAATTTTTTTTCTGTTAGTAGGATAAAAACAGGTAAATATTACAAATAGTCATGTTGATATAAGAAAACAGATAGCCATTCACTACAGTGTCTATTATTTTTAGAGCTTCCTTTGGCCAGACTGTTTTTGTAATTTTTAAAAAAGCCAAAATCATTTAGAATATGCATTTGTACACCACCACCTCCATTTAGAGAAAACACAAACAAGTGACCATCAAAGAGTGTTTTCCTGTGTGTACTAAATTTGCCTGGCAAAAGTTCAAAAGCAGCACGACTTTCCCATCTATTGCAAGCTGCCCTGGACTGTTTGATTCACAGTAATTCCATTTTCCTTTGATAAAAGGAACAGTTCCCTAAGACTTGAAGGGAAATTTCAGCCGTGCTCAGAACAAATGGGTACACAGTAGTAAATGCACTATTAGTGTATATTATTGATACACACTAAGCTCTTAATTTGGTAATAATAAGAATTATACTTTGAAAACAAAATACAACCTCTAATAGGTAGCATTACATTATTTATTGAAGAACCCAGAAGAAGCAAATAAAAACAAATAATTTAGAATCATTTGAAAGCACAGTATTCAGTTGATAAAATATATAGAGGATTCAATCAATCATTGATAGCATTTTGGAAAGAGATTACATGAGCACACACACACACATACACACGCATTTCCTTTTTCACAGTGGAAATATTGCCCTTGTATTTAGTACCCAGTTTTATCCCATTGTTTTTGAAGACCAGGATGTGATTCACTCTAAAAATAGCTTTCTTCAGTATAAGATTTCTAAACAAAAATAGTTTGTTGTTGTACCATTCAGGAAAGTCTAAAACCTTGTTTGCATGTGTGTGTGTTTGTGCATGTGTGTGTCCGTGTGTGTTAACACTTAGCATGCTTATAACATTTCTAAAGAATCACTGTGCAGTTGAGTGCTATACATTGAAGAATTATTTTAATTGCTTGAGATATTAAGAACATAAAAGAATATATTGATTCTTAGATTTAATGGTTATGTATTTTAAATATCAATCTTTTGTATTT
>NW_012154396.1:1865979-1868397 GCF_000956105.1 Propithecus coquereli
AAAAGAGTTAACAAATAATTTCAGGTTTTTCAGGATCATAGCAGAGATTATAAGAGATCATCTTGGCATTAGTTTCAAAATCTGATACTGACAAAATGTAAGATCTACAAAATCACAGTAAATTTTAGAAGATAAGGTAGAGAGAGAGAAATAGATGGGGGTTGGGGAAGAGAGAGACTCTCCTTCACATAAAGCATAGATACAGTTACCAGCTTCTTTTTTTTTTTTTTGGTGTCTGTCTGAAAACCATGTTATCATCCATAGGAAAATATTTTTCCTTAAATATAGACATCTGAGAATAAGAATGTTATCATTTCTGGACTTTGTTTAGTGGTAATGTGCAAAGTTCAAGAGATAGAAAAACAGTTCAGTTTAGTAATTGCTAAAAGTGGTATAACTTCAATATGGACTATATGGAATTAATGGCATGAAAGGAATTTCTCACAATGCCCAACTCAGGGAAGAACTGAATAGTCATATGTGCAAATATTTCTTTGATACTTGTTTGGACCCTATGTGTTAATTATGAATGAAAATCCAGCAACCATTATGTTTGGATTTAGGAGTATGTTTCAACTGTCAGAAACAATTTTTTGAGAGTTGTGTCACTTCTTAATGTTACTATGTCTACATAAAATCGTGATTCAAAATTTTTATATCATTATTGCAACACAAGGAAGAAAAATTAGTTGATTTTAAAAAAGTATAGAGTTAAACATAAAACTACTTCTCTTTGCCTTCATAATAGAGAAAATAAAATAATTTTTCATGGCTGTTTGTACCAGTAGTAATTTTGTTGATACTTGTATTTTTAAGAACTATATTTCTTCAAACCGTAACAGATAACAAAAGGGCATTTCCTACTCTTCCTCTTCCATTTGTCTGAATATTTAGGTATGCTCACCCTTTGAATGTCTAAAATTAGACATTCTCACAGTCTTTCTCTATGTTTTGTTTTGTTTTGTCTGTAGGGAGTTGGGTACAACCAGAAACGTGGCTCTTTATCCTGTTCTTATTTTTTGTTTCTTTAAATGAACATCTTCTCTACCCCAGACCTCAGCAGGCTTCTTAATCCATGCTGGGTGTATATGTGTGTGTTAACTCGTGCAGTTACTCAGTATTGACTCCAGAGGCAGGGTACGGATTAATACCTCTAATCAAATCTTGGACTTGTTGCTCTTTATCTCTGTAATCTTCTGGAAACTGCTTAACTACTCCATACCTTCTTACATTCATTGATAAAATAAGGATCATAATATTATACCTACTTCATAATGTCGTTGTGAGGGTTGACTGAGTTAATGTATGTGAAGTGCTTAGAACAGCCCTGGTTTATAGAAGCAGTACACAAATGTTAGCTACTATTATTATTGTCACTTTCCTACATGTGAGGGGAGACAAATATGTAGACCTGTGTCCTTCTTACTGTGTCTTTGAGACCCTGGGTAATGCAAAGACAAGTGCAGGAATGAAACAGCGATATCGGAGAAGTCATGAAGATTAAATTGGAAAATATTTTGATGTATAAAACACATATATATTATATAAAGTTATATATAAATGAATTCACCCAGCTTTATATTTTCTTTAGTTCATATAATTTATAGATTATTTTTTATTCATTTACTTTTTAACAAAAAGCACAGTGCTGAACGGGGAATGAGTGGACAAGATATTTGAGTTTTACTATTTCAGAAAGGTACCTCAGCTTTTATTGAGCTAAGACCTTTCAGTATATTTAAGTGTTTCTATCCAATCACAGCTGAGATGAATCCTAGCTCTGCTGTTTCCTAGTTGTGAGTTCTTGGGCAAGTTACAAAAGCTCTGTGAATTTATTTCCTCATTTGCAAAATGGAGACATATGCCTATGCAAAAAATTTATTGTGACGTTTAAAAAAATAGATTTAGGAACCTTAGCATCATGTCCCGAACATAGAGAAACATTAAATAAATGGCGTTGTATGCTCTCTGTATGCTCTCAGTATAAATTATAATTTACTGTTTGGTTGACTTCAGCTTTTCTTCTTGCTCTCATGTGGCCATTCCTTCTTCCTGCGGAGTCAAATGAGGCAACATGCACAAGTAAACATTGGTGACACAAATTGCACTATACACATGTTATAATTTTATAGTAAGAATTAATAACTTTTCCACTATGGCTATTATTGATGTTTAACCTTAGACCATCTGTTTTCTTTTAAATGTTCTCTCACTATCCCTTCCTTTGTATGATTTCAACTATCATCTTTCCAGGCCCTTGGGCATGAAATTTCAGTCTTCCCTATCTCCTCCTTCTCTCACTCTTTTCATAACCAAAATCTGGCAAAATACTCCTCTGTATTCCTTTGAGAGAAAATTGATTTCATTTGTTCCCACTTATCTATCTTCTTAGAAGAATCCCTGATGAAAGTGTTAGTC
>NW_012154396.1:1870202-1871211 GCF_000956105.1 Propithecus coquereli
AGTAAGAACACTTGTTTTTCCATCTCACTCTTCTCTCTCATCTGTATACCTAAATACATATTAGAGACAAAATACATTACCCATAGGAAGCAAAAGGTGAAAGGGCATGACGATTATGTTAATTGGAATTGACTTGAGATTTTGGTTAAGGGCTTCTGTATTACAGTTCTGAGCAGTATCTTGCATGTATATCCACACTGTCACAGAGCATTTGTTATTTGAGGTCAAAGAATAAAAACAAAATAAAGTCCCTTCCCTTTTCTACATTTCAAATAAGAGTCTAATATATTTGCAAAATTTTTGCTTTCTTCAATTTAGACAATCTGCTGGTGGAATTGCATAAATAAAGTTTTCTAAATTTCTTCCTAAATACCTTGTAACTTTCGCATCACATTTATTTATTGGTTATTTTAACTACTGAATTTCCTAAGTCCAGTCTTTTTCACAACACTCAGGATACTGATTTCTGTTTTCATTTAAAATTTAATTCATTTATTATAGGAATTTATTAATGATGTATTTTTAGTAAAACAATGCTTTGCAAATCTGCTGGCCAATAGAGACCTATATTGGAAGACTGTAAATGCTGTGAGAGCAGATGCACTGTCGGTCTTTATTCACTGTTGACTGTATCTCTTGAACAGTGCCTTGCACAGCATAGACAGTGAAAAAGTTCATCACATTGATTAGTGAATCAATAAATGAAGTAAAGAAAACAGTATTACAAAACCAGGCAGGATTATACAATTGCCATAATAGAAGTTAATTACAGTAGTTCCTAGTATACTTCAGTGTTCTTGAATACAACCCTCCACCTTTGTAAGGAAGTAGAAGAGATATTTGAAATGCCCCTACCTTCAGAAAACTCCATCACCAAAGCCACAGATTTTACTCTCAAAGAGAAGGAAGTAGAAGAGATATTTGAAATGCCCCTACCTTCAGAAAACTCCATCACCAAAGCCACAGATTTTACTCTCAAAGAGAGGTCAAATAGATTCTTCCTTAAGGG
>NW_012154396.1:1871261-1872510 GCF_000956105.1 Propithecus coquereli
AAAATATTTTTTTTTATTAAAAGACTTTCCTCTGGACAGGAAGCATAAAGAGTTTCCCACAGTTTTATCTTTATTATCTTACTGGTTTCTTGGAACCATTGGGTTATGAAACCAGGAATAAACCCAAAGGGATAGAAATGGTCCATTTAAATCACCTCCTCAGGCTATGGTCCCTTTTTGGCAATTTGTGCTAAGGTACTTACAAAAATGGGCAGTGTCTATCTTCCTAATCCATCGATGTCTAAATGGTTATTCTTAATAAATTGTCAAGCTTAATGAGGATTCTTTGCCTCCCTATGAATTTATGGGAATTCCAAGTATCAATATTCTTCCTTCATGAAAATGAGAAACAGATCCATCTCTAAAGAATGAAGACCTCTGCTTATAAAAGTATGTTCTAAAATAGTATCATTAAGTGATCCTTTGGATATAAATTCATCGTAATACAAATAGGACAAAAGGGTTATTAAACCACGCTTTTATAGTATAGTTGAAAGATACTACTGATAAATTATTTTAGTTCTCTATAATGTACTTGTATCTACACATAATCATGTGAAGAAAATATTTTTAATGTAGTATAGCATATGTACAGTAAGCTGGTTTATTGTTAGACGTATATTCATTAGTAGATCTCAAATTTAACTAAATTTCCTATTCTTAACCACTCCCATTGAAACAACCTCACTACTGCCTTTCACCTGCTGGTTTGGCTGCCTTACAGCTCACTCTAAATGTCCTATTAATATACAGACTTCATCAGGTAAAGGAAGTTTTCTGCCTATTTGTGCTATCTCCCTAGTGCCTTGTGATAGATGCTCAATAAATATTGCTTGAACAAATGAATGAATCAATGAATGAATAAAAATACTAATTATTGATGATATAAAATGTTTGTTTGTTTTAGGTATCTGATATCATTCTAATTGCTGGATGTGACCATAATTTTCTACCTATTATTTTGAGTTTCACCAAATATTAGGGGCAACATGTAAAGATGTCTTAGTCAAGTAAAATGTGTATGAGTATGAAAATAAAAATCAGTGTATTAAATTGAGTTATTCCAATGGCAAAGATTGGAAACTTCATGTATTTATGCATTGATTCAACAATTTATTAAGTACTTCGTGTCAGTCAATTTGTTAGGTGCCAGCGATGCAGTGTGGGTAAAATAGATAAAAATGAAGAATATTTACCTTTATGGAGTTTATAATTTGTTTCTGGGAGGGGTGAAATATAAATACCAATC
>NW_012154396.1:1885800-1889525 GCF_000956105.1 Propithecus coquereli
TGGCCGTAGATATAATCTCTCACATTCTCACTTACCGCTATGTGACTCTTAGACAAATGACTTATCTCACTTCAGTTCCACATAAGTAAAACAGGAATTATAATACCTGTCTTACAGAGTTATGAATTAAGAAGAGATGAGCTAATATTTAACAAATAGCTAAGAAAGAGTTTGACACAAAAAGTTTTGATAGTGATTATTAATATAACATAAAGTTCCTAGCAAAATATATAATATATAGTAGCTGTTTAACAAATTTAATCCTAAAACTGTGTTCTTTGAAATGTCCTTCATTTCTTAATATCCCATTGGGCATTATAAATATCTTAACTAATTCAAACAAAAGTCATAAAAATTGTTATTCTTGCCTCCTTGCTGAAGGACAAAAGAAATGAAGACTCAATTAAGTTAAGCAACATGGTTAAGGTAGGAAATGACAGAATTATGATTTGCATGCTCCCCTCTCTAACTCAGAATCCTGTGCAACTACACACTGTGTGTCCCAGCCTACTTCTCTTTTAAAACTCCTCACTTTCACCCCTTCCTATACCTTCTGATTTATTTTCTTTCTTGTATTTTGCATTTCCCATCAATTGTTACCAGGCACCCAGAAAAACAATTGGTTTCCTAAAACTCCTTTAGTACATGCTTGCTCCTAAGATCAGTTACTTGGGAAGCCTCAGCTTACAGTTTTACATAGGGATACTGTACTATAAAATCTCTCCAGGAATATCAATGATTTTTATTAGATTTACTAAGATTTTATGTACCTAACAGTTCAAATATTTTCACCAAGACAAAGATTTTTTCCCTTCCTGATACATATACTGAGTTATCTTTTTATTTAACTGAAAGCATTCACTTTAAAAATTGGATCCTATGGACAAAACTTAAGATTGCAATTAAAGCAGAAGTTGGGAATGTAAGTTTTAGAGCTACCTTATCTTTTTGTTATCTTTCATGTGAAAAAGAACAATATCAAATTAATAAAGTGATTGGCTATTATTTACTACTTAATAGCTGTTCATCCTCCCTTGCACTTGAAAAGGTTAGAAATGACAAAAGTTCTATTAATACTTTCCCAACTGCTTTTTCTCTAAACTAGAATAAATCTTGTAATCTTTTTGAATGCTTTTATTTATTTGATAGGAAGGAAACTAACAAATCACTTTCTTTCATTAATTTAGCATCTATATTTCAATCATTCTCCCTGCTGCTGCATTTGTCAGTAAAAAAATAATGTTCAACAGTGACATGATCCAGGCCTTATCTTTTGAGAAATCAAAGTGGCTTTTTACTTGGATTCACAAATTCTGTAAGCCTGCAGTCAAATTTGGTAGGATTTACTAATGTTTTTGATTACTGATTATCTCATAGATTTAGCAACGTAACTCCATTTTTACCTCCATCTGCTGCCCACCATCCTGGGAATGTTGTTTGAGTATCCAAATTTCCTTTTATCTAACACACATTAATGCTGGTCCCCTATATATTTTTTTTTCAATTTGGTGCCTTCTCTGTTCACTCAAATGTTCCATCTTCTTTTAATATGTAAGCTAAGCTTGAATGGAACAACTTTATAGGCAAAGAACATGTACACTTTGGGTCCTAGAAGAACGGAAGAAACAAGACATACTCAAGAGGAAATAAAGACACCAGAGGCAGCTAATCTAATTTGGAGAAGGACTAACTGAATTATAAAAGCAAGATCAACCTTTAGAATTTAAATCAATTATAGCTGTAAAGATCCCTTCACTATTCATCAGTTCACATCAAGATCTATTCAATTGGATTTAAAAATGTTCTTAGACAGGTTTCTGAAAAGTGTCCTGGGTAGAAATAAGAGGAATAGAATAAGTTCTCTATTGTTACAATGGATCACTCATCACTCAGAAGTGAGACTTCTGAGTGCACTTAGAGATACTGAGTTTTGAATTATGTACTTTTGAAAATATTAAAATACACATTTATTCCGGTTTAGTTTGTTGAATGAAGCATCCTGATTATTTGCAATGTGAAAATGTGTTCATTCTTCATAAAGATGCTGGTGTTTTCTATTGATTTGTATGGTTGTCATTATGAGAGGACACCAGCTTTTTAAGGTATAAATCTTCCTACAGTAAGTTTGCTACCCTATAATAACAACAACAACAGAAAAAACATTCGAGCACTTTTTTTTAGTGCATATGATCTCCAAGTTCTTCTGAATTATTACTTGCCAACATTCCTGTAATATTTTAGAGCAATTTCTTCTTTCTTTTAAGCAAAGTGTTGTCCCTGGACCGGGAGCATCAGCATCACCTGGAAACCTGTTTGAAATGCAAGTTCTCAGGTTCCTCCAGTCTGGCTGAATCAGAAACTCTGGGGGTGTACTCAGTAATCAGCATTTTAACAAGATTTCTAGGAGATTCTGATACATGCTTAAGTTTGAGAACCACTGCTCTTCTGAACTATGGTGCTTCACTGTTTTGTGTATCTGAAACCCCTTTGGCAGTATGGTGAAACCTGTGGATCTTTTGTCAGAATAATGGTTTTAAACATCCAAAATAAAACACATAGATTTCTAAGGAAATAGGTTATATTGAAATTCAGTTATCCAAATATTAAAAACAAATTTGTGACACAATAATATATGTACTTCTTTATTAATACATTCGTGTAACAGGATCTGTGGGCAAGTCTGATAACTGTCATAGTTTTGAATATTGGTGATCAAAAAGTTATTTTCAGATACCTGCAAGCATCGTAATATGACTATATCTATGATTTAAATGGTGACAAATTCACATGTATTACAAATACCATTGTGGTTTATGTCTACATTTATAATGGAAGGAGATACTGAATTTCAGCCAAAAGTTCATGAAAATAAAGGTGTGAGTTTTCTTTGCATCCAAGTTCATAGATCCTCTGAATTCTATCCAGAAACCCCTAGGGAAAAAGAAAACTTATAGGATGGATGATTTTCAGCCCATCTAAAAAAATGCTTATCTTGTAATCTGATACGTGAGAAACATTGTAAAACAACATAAAAGACAGGATGTGAATCAAATGTGTTCTGGAAGCCATAGAATAAATTGATCTTCCCCACAGCACTTGTGTTCTAACACCCGTGACAGTTAAAGCACAGCTGATTAAATAGTTTAATGGAAATTACTAACGGTGCTCCATATTTTCCTGCTTCATCATACGTTTGTATGCATTATAGTTTTAAATTTCTTTCCACATGCTTTGTGAATCTTTACTTGTCCCTTTATGTATTAATAGATATGTCTTGCTTCTTTAGAACTTCTTAGAAACAGCAAGTTTTCAGGTCCTCTCTTCATGTTGTTACTCCCAGCCCCATTTGAGAAAACGGATATTCAAAGTTCACAAAAACAAATCAAGGTCATGGAGCACAATTCAGTGCCATGCCTCCCACTAAGTTTCATATTTCTGCTTCTGTGTTCTGGCCTTAATGGCCATAGCTGCAAAGAGGCAGGGAGCCAATGAGACCTGGCCACCAGTTGAGATAGCGGAGTGGCAATATCATTTGAATGAAGATGAAAAAAGGATTCCATTTTAGTCACTGTGGACAGACTATTCAAACAGGAAATAATCAGGGTATAAAAGGATGGACTACTTTCATCATGAGATGGAAGAGACAATAGACTGTCAGAAAAGAAACATATTCATATTTTGTAGTTGGGACTTTGTACAAAAGGATTTTTTTTTCTTTTTTTTTT
>NW_012154396.1:1892636-1893985 GCF_000956105.1 Propithecus coquereli
TGTCTGATCTCATCTCTTTCCACTCTCTCCCTGTCTCCACTCCACAGGCTCACTGAGGTTCCTTGAACTTTTAAGCACAATCCTGCCACAGACTTTAGTGCTTACTGGTCATGGTGCCAGTAGGACCCACCATCCCCAGTAACCACATGGCTATCTTATTTTTTTTTTTTTCAGGTCTCTGTTCAAATGTCACCCCATAAGGAAACGTACCTGATCACCTAATCAAAAATAATACTTCTTCTATACAATTTAAGTATTTGTTGAATGACTGAATGAATTCATAGGTAAATCTGGGATTCAGTTGTTTATCTATTATCCCACCAGACTTTTAAAAACAAGAATAAAAATCGAAAAACAAAAAGAAAATCCCTGGCGTGTTTGAATTAAGTTGCTTGGTTGTTGGGTGTATCCTGCTTTTGTAAAGCATGGATATGCAGCCAGGAACATGGATTTTGTGAAACTCTTTGAAGTCCGCAGATCTGTGAGAGCTGTAGTGTCTGGTCACACACATGCAAGTAGCGCATATGGTCTATGGTGGGGGGCAGATGAGATGGAGGTGACTTTCTGCCATCCTACATGTTCTGTTTTCTTCCTTCGTTCCATGTATGCTGTAAGGTGAGGTAAATGTTTCAAGCTAGTTAGCATAATGTTTACAACACTCTTGGAATATAGCATGGGAATTTTGATCCAAGGGAGGAGTTGTCTCTGGGTCATACTCTGAAATTTTTTGATATAGCCTGCAATTGCAACATAGAAAATTTCATTTTGTATTTGGGAACAATGACATCAGATTTAATTCAACTCTTTTATATAACTACAATCTGCTTCTATGAGCTATGTTGTAAAATTATTTGTGTAGTTTGAATTATTGCATTGAATTGCAGCTTTCATAGATTCAAAACAAAGTTGCATCATGGAAAGGATTTAGTTTAGAGATGTCCAGCTGTTTTGGAAAAGACTGGCAGTTGCTCAAATAAACACAGGGTTACAATATGACCCAACATTTCTACTTCTAGGTATATACTACCCCAAAATGAAAACTTACGTCCAAACAAAAGCTTGTACACAAATGTTTATAGGTACATTATTTATAATAACCAAAAGGTAGAAACAACACAAGTGTCCATCAATAGACAAATGGATAAATAAAATGTGGTATAGCCATGCAACCGAATATTATGCAAGCATAAAAGAGGAATGAAATATGTGAAAACATCAATGAATCTTGAAAACATTATAAGTGAAAAAAGTCAGTCACAAAAGATCACATACTATATGGATTCCATTTATATGAATGTCCAGAGTAGGGAAATCTATTGAGACAAAATGTAGATTAGTGGTGCTTAGAG
>NW_012154396.1:1894035-1896429 GCF_000956105.1 Propithecus coquereli
ATTATATTTGCTTTATTGATTCAGATATATTTTTTAATGGAAGAGGAACAAACATTTATTGAGGGCTTACTATGTGTCAAACTCTCATAGAGGAAGCAATGTATTACAGGAAAGAAAGCAATGCCTCTAATTGGGCAGGCGGGGGTGGGGAAGAGAGTGAGCCTCTGCAGATGTTACAGCTGTCCCGGAGCCAGATGCCAACAGTGAGGAGGCGCAGAACAATGAGACTACAGACTAGGAAGAACCCATGAGAGTCTCGGTAGAGTATAAGTGTCTGCAAAATATCAGTAGTAGCAAAAATCAACCAAAGTATTATGGTTAGGCAGAGTGCTGTGTTTTCTCCTTTAGTTTTTGCCAGGAGTGTAGAAGTGTCTGCAAGCAGCTGTAGATGGAAAATTAAGAAAGAAAACAGGGAAAATCTGTATAATATAGTAAAGAACTGACTACGTTTTTCACGACAAAGAGAAGAGACAGCCATGTTTTCGGTTCAGTTCTATGTACCCTACATAATGTCTACTTTTGGAGAGTCGGACAAAAGCAGAGAGAAGAACTTGCACAATTTCTGTGAGGAAGGGAGTGGGAGGATCATCTGAGTGAGAAAACTCTTCATGAGAACCAGTGTCTCCGGGGTGGGGGAGGGGGAAACTAACCTACAAACTCTGAAGTTTAATTCCATGCTTAGAAATACAGCAGATATTTATTATTTTTATTATTATTTTAATGCTAGGAAATAAAGAATTTGAAATGATCTTTAGAACAACAGTGAAGCTAGATTTAAAAATGTATCACTTAAAAAAACTTACAACTTCTAGAAGAACTCTATTGCAATTTCACTTAGTCAAAGATAAAGATTGTCGGTTACTTTCAGGATTGGCCCATACTTCAAGGGACCATGCAGGTAAAATATTTGAACTATAGAGTTATTAGAATAACATGAGTAAAACATTAGCTATTTTCATGGCTACTGCTAAGAATTATTAAGTTGTGACTTGTTGAAAATAGGTAAATGTGGGGTTTAGTGTGCATAATAAAAGCATGAAATAGATCTATGGCAAAAAAGAAAAGAAAGGCTTAACTATTTAATGTGTACTTTCAACTGGGGACAGGGAAGGTTTAGTAGAAGTGAATATGGGAACATAAAATTCATGATCCTAGCCCAAATACTTTTATCTGGCACAAATGCTCAGATTCTTCTCTCATATCTTTGGGACCTGTGGCAGGAGTACAAATGGAAGCCCATGTATGTGACATATTTCAAGCATATAAAGGAAGCTGCAAAAATATTAAATACCTTTCTATTTCTGTGTTTAGAAATAATTATTCATAGCACTCAAGGTTAGAATTTTCAAAATCCTTTGAGTTTTGTGCAAGAACATGTTAGTGTGGGTGATCTGGCTTCTGACCCCCAGAAGGCCCCTTTCTGTCAATCCCCAGATCCTCCTTGCACTGGGGAGGCTTCTCATGTGTATGTAAGTACACATGTCAGCCTACACATTATAGTTCTGCCCACTTCTTCATGTAAACAGCCATCCCAAGGCCACCCCTTTCTTTAAAGGAGTGCAGTTCCTGAATATGAGCATAAGCCATTGGGTTGGAAACTCTGGGGTCCCAGGTAGCCAGGATGTGGTTATAAGGGGAAGCTTAACCCCTAGGTGAGTATGTTTTCTTGTCTCAGATAACAACTCATCACATGGACAGACGTCAAGCTAGAGTGAGAGCTTTCATTGCTATTTATCCTTATTTCTTCTTACGAAAATTAGAATCAGCATGTCTGGTTTCCAAATAATTATCTACTTTTTAAAATTACATCACATTTATTTTATAATTTATATAGGGAAACATTGAAATCTTTTGGTGATGTTCTTATTCAAGAACATGGGTGTCCTTACATGTATTGTCCTTTAGTAGACTTTAAGATATATTTCATATAGTTATTCATTTCTTATTTAATTTGTTTCTACATATTTTATCTTTTGTAGTTGGCATTGTAAGTTTGCTCCTTTCTTTACCACTGCATCTTCCAAATCATTATTGTATGTATATATCAATAATATTGATTCATATACAGTTAATTTATATGGTGGTACATTTCTTAATTGTCCTACTGCTTAGATTAGCATTCTAGGTGTGTCCATATTTATCACCAGCAAATTTTGATACTTTTCTTCTCTTTTCCAAATTTGTTACCACTATTTTGCTTAGTTTTGTTTATTTATTTATTTTTGCATTGTCTGATTACATTGTCTGGTTCATTTACTTAGATATTAAATAATAATGGTGATATGGAAGTATTCACATATTGGTCCTAACTCCAGGAACAAAATTTCCAATATTTCTTTTTTGACATGATACTGACTTTACTTTGGGGCTAAGTATCTTATATTATGTCATTAG
>NW_012154396.1:1896479-1898909 GCF_000956105.1 Propithecus coquereli
CTGGGATATTAGCTTGATAATAGCCAATTCTCTTTTTGTCTTTCTAACCTTTTCCCCTCTGTCTTTCTGTTTCTTCGATGTAAATATGATAGTTGAAGCCATGACACCGACTGGGATCACCCAGAGAGAGTGAATATGATTGGACAAGGTGATCAAGGACATCCACTAAATAGTTTACATTTAAGAGATGACTAAAAGAGGAACTGTCAGTAAAGGTGACAGGGAGAAAAATGATCACAAAAGGTGGAGAAACAAACAGTAATGTCTTAGAAATTAAAGAGGCGAGTTTAACAAAGTCAAGTCCTCAAATTCTGCAAATTCTGCATAGGCTGAAAAGCAAGAGAATATTAGTGGCCTTGGCAAAAGCAGTAAGTGTGAAAAGTTGAATTTATTCATTTATTTATTCAATGAGCATTTTCAAAAGGTCTCCTATATATTTGGCCTTGGCACACAAATATCAGCAATACATATCATCATGTGCATTGCAATAAAATGAGGCTATGTCTAATCTGTCAATAGTTTTCCAGGAAAATTGTTCATTACGGGTAGACCATCTTGGTTGCATTCAGGCTCTTTGTTGCAATCTTCTCCTAAGTATGATGTTTCCATCAAAGATGCATTTCATTATATGGCATCTATCACTTTCTCATCCATAACCTCTTTTTAATGAATCAAATGGGGATCTCTATCAAAATGGTTACTAAATATTTAGTTACTTGAAATTTCTGCAGAAAATTTTCCTGATCATTCCTATCCCTCCTCTCCCCACATCCATTATTAACAGCCACACATCATTACCTAAAATTCCTGGATAAAATGGGAATTGTGAGATTAATTTTTAAATGTTAACAATTAGAAACACAAAAGTTCCCTGCGCATTTTAACTACTAATCCTTAAAAAGAAATGGCACATTCAATTATAAATAATGTAAAAATCTGGCCGTAGATATAATCTCTCACATTCTCACTTACCGCTATGTGACTCTTAGACAAATGACTTATCTCACTTCAGTTCCACATAAGTAAAACAGGAATTATAATACCTGTCTTACAGAGTTATGAATTAAGAAGAGATGAGCTAATATTTAACAAATAGCTAAGAAAGAGTTTGACACAAAAAGTTTTGATAGTGATTATTAATATAACATAAAGTTCCTAGCAAAATATATAATATATAGTAGCTGTTTAACAAATTTAATCCTAAAACTGTGTTCTTTGAAATGTCCTTCATTTCTTAATATCCCATTGGGCATTATAAATATCTTAACTAATTCAAACAAAAGTCATAAAAATTGTTATTCTTGCCTCCTTGCTGAAGGACAAAAGAAATGAAGACTCAATTAAGTTAAGCAACATGGTTAAGGTAGGAAATGACAGAATTATGATTTGCATGCTCCCCTCTCTAACTCAGAATCCTGTGCAACTACACACTGTGTGTCCCAGCCTACTTCTCTTTTAAAACTCCTCACTTTCACCCCTTCCTATACCTTCTGATTTATTTTCTTTCTTGTATTTTGCATTTCCCATCAATTGTTACCAGGCACCCAGAAAAACAATTGGTTTCCTAAAACTCCTTTAGTACATGCTTGCTCCTAAGATCAGTTACTTGGGAAGCCTCAGCTTACAGTTTTACATAGGGATACTGTACTATAAAATCTCTCCAGGAATATCAATGATTTTTATTAGATTTACTAAGATTTTATGTACCTAACAGTTCAAATATTTTCACCAAGACAAAGATTTTTTCCCTTCCTGATACATATACTGAGTTATCTTTTTATTTAACTGAAAGCATTCACTTTAAAAATTGGATCCTATGGACAAAACTTAAGATTGCAATTAAAGCAGAAGTTGGGAATGTAAGTTTTAGAGCTACCTTATCTTTTTGTTATCTTTCATGTGAAAAAGAACAATATCAAATTAATAAAGTGATTGGCTATTATTTACTACTTAATAGCTGTTCATCCTCCCTTGCACTTGAAAAGGTTAGAAATGACAAAAGTTCTATTAATACTTTCCCAACTGCTTTTTCTCTAAACTAGAATAAATCTTGTAATCTTTTTGAATGCTTTTATTTATTTGATAGGAAGGAAACTAACAAATCACTTTCTTTCATTAATTTAGCATCTATATTTCAATCATTCTCCCTGCTGCTGCATTTGTCAGTAAAAAAATAATGTTCAACAGTGACATGATCCAGGCCTTATCTTTTGAGAAATCAAAGTGGCTTTTTACTTGGATTCACAAATTCTGTAAGCCTGCAGTCAAATTTGGTAGGATTTACTAATGTTTTTGATTACTGATTATCTCATAGATTTAGCAACGTAACTCCATTTTTACCTCCATCTGCTGCCCACCATCCTGGGAATGTTGTTTGAGTATCCAAATTTCCTTTTATCTAACACACATTAATGCTGGTCCCCTATATAT
>NW_012154396.1:1901797-1902162 GCF_000956105.1 Propithecus coquereli
CATCTTTATTTAATCCATAAACATCTGATAACAATTCTTCCTCAATGATATATTGAAGTCTTTCAATGGTTTGTATGATCATATACAGTAGCTCTATTAAAAGATTAAAACATTATATATGATATATACTGTATTCCTCTAGTCTTTTTTTTCTTGAATAACCTGGGACATTTCCAAAGCCATATATCTTCATATAGTAAAAATCAGTAAAGTAATAGTTTAATAGGGTAAAATTGATAAGAGTAGAAGATTGGCATTTATTACAGTAGTTGTTTAAAATTTCTGGATTAGAATGTGAGTTCTTCGTCAAAATAAAAGGAGAAATATGTCAAGCACACCTTGATTAAAGTGTGAATCACCAAAAA
>NW_012154396.1:1902827-1904805 GCF_000956105.1 Propithecus coquereli
ATCTAGTTTTACATTAATGTCTTTATTAATAGATTGAGAAAGTAATTAGTGAAAATATAAAAGAAGGAAAAGATATAAAAGAAAAAGAAGTTAGGATATAGAAAATGTGAATCCTCGTCATCATTAGCAGGAGCAGCAACCTTTTATTGAATGATTGCTATATGCCAGAAATTGTGCTACATTCTAAAAAAAGAAAGAACAAGGTATTTTTGCTCATGGAGCTTACCATCTAAAGAAAGGTATTGAATAAATAATTACAAATGAGTTGAATATTCTGAAAAAGAAGTTTAGGAATGTAACTATTCCACTTTTATTGTATTTGGATCCCCCTCTGACAAATGAACTTAAAGTTCAATGACTCTTCCTTCTTCTCTGTTTGAAGTTTGAGATCAGAGCTGGATAGATCATGTATAGTGATGTTGGTTTTAATTGAACTTAAGACATTAAGGCCATTTTCTTCATATTGAGTCAGTGAACACAAATGAGAATATCCAAAAATATCTCCATCTTGATTACCTGGATATTTCCGGAAATGATGAGTGAGCAGACTGGTTTGGTACAGTCTGCTTCTAGGTTATGAATGTGTTAGCCAAATCTCTGTGACCCGACCTATGTCTGCCTGAAGTGTGTCACTTTGAATGGCCTTCCCCAAGCTCTCTACTGCTCTTTGACCCTTTGATTACTTCCCCCAAGGGAATCTGAACATCTAAAAACAATTTTCTAGTAATTCATGGTCTACATATTCATGTAATAATTGTTTAACTTTCTACTACTTATATAGAATTCCTCAACTTTTTATTGACTATATTCATGTATACAAATCAATATTAAATCTTTAAAAAGGGCTTACTTACTTCTTTTCATTTTCTAGTCTAATAGGTCAAGGAAACTAAATTCTTCAAATTACAAACGTTCTATAGCAAACAGATATTCCCAGGATGTCGGAAGCTTTATAGGATACTTCAAAATCCTGTTAAAGTCTCCTATATTCTGTCACTTTAAATGAACACAAAGTTTTACTATCTCATTTCATGTTTTTAGCATGTAGGAAAAAAGGAGGGAGCAAATATAAAGTCTACAATTTGTAGAACTCAAAATTAGTTATTAGAATTTCCAGTTAGTTTCTCTCTATAAAAAGTATATAATTAAAATGCAATAACTTGGCTTTAAAAGTTATATTATTATGAAGTTCAGTAATTTCAGGACTTTCAAGCTCATTTCTTTATATATGATAACCATATCTGAAGGAAATAATTTATATTCATGTAAATGTGCTTTGAAAATAAAAGCATTTATAGGACAATAAATGTATCCATCTTACAAATAATTATAAGTTGTTTCCCTCTTGGTTTAGTAATATAATTCTAAATTCTCCAAATAAAATATCTAAATTAAGGTCATTTAAAAATAATATCTGCCCATTTAATATCTTCAAGAACATAAGCAAATGACAAATGGGATGGCTTTAGATTGTGAATTTTTCAGAGATTTGAAACAAAAATGACTTTTGAACAATTATCTAGATATATCTGATCAAAATTATTCTTGATCCTTATTTTTTGCTTAATAAATTTTTTTCTTATTACTGGACTGATTGAATACATAAGCTACATAGCTTCTGACTAAAAGGAAGTAGAATGTAGCTTTGTACAAAAAATTCTACATAAATGTTGAGAAGTTGATAGAAGGCAGTATCTTAGCTGTGAGTCTAGTACTTATATTCTTAAAAAAGGAACAATTAAATTTAATTCTAAAAGCAAAATGGCTTTTGAAATATCTGACTGCTCTTGAAATATATACTTTGATCAAGGTCATCGCCCTATTTCTTCCTTGCAACTACATCATCAGAGAAACCATCGAAATCCAATTTTCTGAACTGTGGTGTCTATTACAGTTAAAAATAAAACTAATTAAAGACCCTCAGGCCTGCTAGACTTCTGTTTGTTTATAACATTCTTTGTAAGGGTGTTACATTTTT
>NW_012154396.1:1904855-1906450 GCF_000956105.1 Propithecus coquereli
TATTTGATTTTGAAACTATAAAATAAAATAATGGAGTATTTACAAGCTCATTTTTCACAACAATTTTTTTTTTACAAAATTCCAAGAAAATAAGAAATCCTTCATTGATTTCCTTTAGTAAAATGATTGCTAATTTGTCTACACAGTAGAGATGGAAGGGGTAAAGTGTCTATTTACAGATACGGGGAAACTGATTTCCTCCCTCTTGTGCAGTAAGACAGGAAGTGGCCGACAAGGTGTTTTATAGCATCAACCGAGGTATCTTCCTAATGATACAGAATTAGGATTGAAGATCATTCACCAAGTCTCAAAAGGGGATATGACATGGGGTATAACTGTGATGTATCAGCAAATGAGTAGCTCATAGCAATTCTGCTCAATTGTTTTTTCTGAAATAAGAGATAGTAAGCCAACAGGGATAATTCGCTCTTTGGGCCATTTGAGAAGGTAATTACAAAAAGGACTAGAGTACTTTTTGGGCAGAAATTCAACTGCTCCAATGGAGATGGGATAAAGATTTTTAAAGCAAACAACCAAAAACCTAATTTTTCCTTCTGTCTGTAGGCCTTAGTTAGGTCTCTTGAGGCAACAAGAGTAGAATCATGCATGCCCAATGTGTATATGAAGTTTTATAGTCATTCGTTGTGAATTTATGCAGTGTTGTGCAGGAACTGGCTCACACGAGCTCATAAAAGTTGATTGGGCTTATCTTTTCTCCAATTCCACAGTCAGTGATAATCAGTTTGGTAGTTTGACATCAATCACAGTGAGAGTATTCACTGGCAAACACTATAAATCAGAAATTTTTTTCCCTGCATAGAGCTGGTTGTTACACATTTAAACACATTACTGATTTCATGTGATGCTTTTCTTTATGACATTCAAAAAATTCATTTAATGTTGAAGTCTTCTGGTTGTACAGTCATGGATCTAAGTCCTTGAGTTAGAAATGGCACAAACAGTTAGGCAAGGATCTCTCTATTTTCAATCATATAACTTTTCTGGTTTTAAGATAACATTTTCAACATCATGGAAGCTTTTCCCATTTAAGTGTTCACTAGGACAGTCATGACTATAACCTGGAATGTCACTGATTGTTGACACTGTGTAAGATGCACTACGGAGAGCATCTGAGTGGGAAAAACTGTTTCCAAATTGGATTTTGTATTGATTCCAGTTTCTTCTCAGAATTGCTTGAACCTGTTAATCAAAAAGAAACAGAAAGAACAAAAGCAATCCATTAGCTGAAATGAAGATATTGTATTTGAAGCACAATAAAATAGGTTTTGTAGACAAAACTTTTAAAAAAATTGATGCTAATTAGTGATTAATATTGCTTCATTTTCTTATTTAATTTAAAATATTAAGTTTGGTAAACCATCTTTACATAAGGAAATACATTACAATTACTCTAGATTCCATTAATACTTTTCATTCCATGCCTTGTCTTCAAAGCTTTAATCATGTACATATGTATATAGTTGTCAAATAGTTAATCTCACTTACAAAATTACATGCATAATATCTAGTTTTACATTAATGTCTTTATTAATAGATTGAGAAAGTAATTAGTGAAAATATAAAAGAAGGAAAAG
>NW_012154396.1:1909080-1909674 GCF_000956105.1 Propithecus coquereli
GCTCACTTTATAAAATCTCTAACCTCAAGTGTTATGAAATATCCCCTTCTGATGACTAGAGCCCCTAGTTTATGTTAACAGTGCACATCTTTGTCCGAGCACACCAGGGATGAGATGGAAGTGCCTGAGCACTTGTCAAGCCACAGTTATTTAAGTAGTGAGAAATGCTGGTAGGAATATATTGCATAAAATAGGAGTAAAATAAAAGAGATAAAAGAGATTAAATTAAAGGCAAGCCCTTTGAGCTAACGTGGAAAGCAAGAAGGAAACTAAACCCAAGCAAATGATTTTAAGAAATACATGACATAGTTGGAACAACACAAAATGAATTTGGCAGCTGTTTCTTCATGTTACGAGAGTGGGAAAAACTAAGAGGCAATGAGACGAAAGGGGAGGGATTATAGTATCTCTTAAGCTGAGAAATGAGTCATATTCAAACAGAGATTATATCTCTAGAGATGAAGAAAAGGGGACAGATATTAGAGATGTGAAGAACTGAAGGATTTGGTAACAACCTGGCTCAAAAATTTTGTATTATTGTAATTTTGTGATTCCAAAATGTTCTCAATTTTAGGACATGGCAGAAGATCAAGG
>NW_012154396.1:1912404-1913205 GCF_000956105.1 Propithecus coquereli
GTTAGGGTAGAATTATTGGGGAACACATTCAGTTGAGAAATATTTGAGTGTTTTTTTCAGCTCATTTGCTCATGCAATTATTTAAAATTTTTTCTATGGTCCAAAATCTAAAGCTTTTGAACATTTTCATCTCGAAGAAAAGAACTGTTTATAGAAAATTCTAATTTTGAAAGCATCACCTCTTTAACAGTATCCTTATGACATACTTTCCAAATATATATTATACCATAATAACCATTTTCATCTTTTTGGGACAATAATCCTAATAATCACTCTCCAAAATAGTGCTGTAATCCTCTTTAGCCTTATGAGAAGACTGAGTCATACAATTGAACCAGCTTATATTCAACCTAGACTATCCTGAGTTAAAATCATTTGGTATCCCATAGGGCCTTACGTTAGTTACTTTCTGTAATTATATATTTACTATTTATTGTGCTGAGTTAAAATCATTTGGTATCCCATAGGGCCTTACGTTAGTTACCTTCTGTAATTATATATTTACTATTTATTGTGCCTTGACAACTTTCCCCAACAGACAACATTCCTTTTGAAAGAGAGACATAAAACTTTGAAAATACAGTGTGATTGAGGAAACAGGGTCCTGCTGAAATATTAATACATTCATTTCTCTCTATATCTACTACCTTCTCTCTTTCTTATTTTCACCCAAGTCAATATCTTTTAATTTTTTCCATTTGTCTATGCCCATTTCCATTGCTTATGCCTTCCATAGGATTATGGACATTAACTCCGGAAGAACCCACAGCAACTAATTGCTATTCTCTTTCCTTTTTTCTT
>NW_012154396.1:1914220-1914896 GCF_000956105.1 Propithecus coquereli
TATTTGGCTAATGGGAAGAACCAAGAGATCAGAGCATGGGAAGAGAGAAAAGCTTGAGTATTTGTTTCTGCTTCTTCTTCCCTGCCAGACTGTGGTTTTGGTGTAGATGTTTTCCTCTACCTAAGGCCAAAACTTATTGAGTGACTCCTCTCAATGCTCATTCAACTTTAGTAACGCTGTTCTGTCTGTCCCCTCTTTGGGTCTAGCCATGATAACAGCGTCCCACTGTTGTCCTGATTATCTCTCCATCCCTTTTGGATTAGTTCCTTTGCCTTTCCTACCCACAAATCATTAAACTCTATTCATTTAAGCACTGTGAGCACATCGTCTATGTCCACTGGGATTCTAAAGGATATCATAGGCCAGGTGATTCAGGCAATATAGTTGAAATGATGATGCAATGATGAAGAAAGGAGACTAATAAGTATTATACATACCAGTAAAGCAGCACAAATTGGGCCATGGATGATGTAGAGGAGATGGGTATCAGAACTGATCCAGCAACTAGGGGGAAAATAGGGACATTACGTTGAACATCTTCATTTTATTTAGTACCAATAAAAATCATACGGAGAGATTATCTTACTTGTCATTGTAATATAAGCTTCTGGCAATGGCATGAATGCAAGCGGGAATCAGTGGAAATCCTGTAAATATCAAATAAAAAGAAAATAAA
>NW_012154396.1:1918268-1919549 GCF_000956105.1 Propithecus coquereli
TATCTCTCAATCTAGACAGATGATAGATAGATGATAGATAACTGAAATTTTAGTTTTGTTTCTGGAAACTAGACCTGTTGAACTCATTTTCTGCATTTTACACTTTGCATTATTCTAGTTGTTTTTTTTTAATGTGCCAGAATATATTTCCATTTGCTTTGTGAATAACATCATGTCAGGAGATTGTGTGCAAAAAACAGATCTTTTGCATGCCTTTATTCCATTACTGATTCAATTACTCTTATAAAATGACAATTTAAAAAAATATTTTTAGAATGGAACTTCAAAGCTATTTAAGCCCAATGCGTTCATTTTACACACGACAAAGAAGAAAATTTGGAACATTGCAAAGACTAGTTCCCTAACTCATGGTTCTAATTCCATTATTTGAATCACTACATATTCTGCCAAGATACACTTATTCATTGGAATATTAAATAGAAAAAGCATATTATTAATTGACTTGTGACTACTGAAAACAATGAGTCAGTGATACTTTGCTTTAAATATTTCAACTTAAGCAATAAGCAAAAGTTAATCACCTGATACTATTTAAAAATGATTAATCATTCGTATATTTGTATTACAAAGGAACCTTGCATCTTCCAAAAGCTTTCTTAATCAGTTGAATCAGCAGATGTGTATAATGGCACTTACCCCAGCCAAGAAAATAATACCACATCAAGTGTTGCTTCTCTGCAAACACGGCCACCACGATGAGTGTGTGTAGGTAAATGCCTTCACAGAGCATCCAAAAGTAATTACAGCCCATCAGGTAAAGATGAATGAACTGGGACACTTTGCAACTAACCTGTGAGAAAAAGAAGCAATTAATATTTAGTTGCTTCTGAATTCACATGTAAGGAAATAGTCTAGTTTAGTCCAGGAAACATGGAATTTTCTTTCTTCTACACAAAATCTTATACATTAATGATTCAGATTTGTAGAATGTCAGCCTTCATACTCATCTAATGCTGCCTCTAAAGTTTTTAGCCACAGACTCCCAAGATTTATAATGGTATATCTATTGGAAAAGGTGTAAATTCCAAATCTACTTCATTTAATAGAATTTGTACATTCCCAATGTGTTTTGGTTATTATGAAGTTATAAATATAAGTTTCATGCATTACTAATAATATCCATTTGCATCTATTTTAATTATGTCATCATGAATTCCTTGATTGTTGTGTTCTGTTGGAAAAAAAGTCTTAATAATTTTAAAACCAAGTCATTAAACGTCTGTATCTTTTAATGTAGAAAGTTATGGAAAGTTTTGCATA
>NW_012154396.1:1921464-1931695 GCF_000956105.1 Propithecus coquereli
TGTAACACATATAAATAACTGAAGTAAAGAAATGCATTACTCTTTTTGATGTTTACTCTTTATATTTTGGGGGAATTTGAGAAATATTTACCTTTCTAGGTTGGAATATATCTACATATACTCTTTCTATGTCAGACTTGAAAATATATGTGCACTTAATTACACACTTATGTTATACATATATCAGAATATCAGCACCCTCTTCCTTTCCACACTAGCCCCTTGAACCTAAGGACATAATCTGTTTTACTTACAGGATTTGTGGCTACTAAGGCCTGGTTGTTGGCCACGGCAGTGAAGTGAATGATTGTGACAACAGAGTTACAAACGAAAGAGAAGAACAGATTCTTGTGCAAGGTAATCCTTTGGCAACTTAGGCTCCTAAAAGGCAAGAAAAACAAAGTGTGTTGACATCATAAAATGCTTTTTATTAATCATCATTCAAATAAGATAGATTCCCAATTTGTAGCAGCTGCTCTAATTCTGGAAAAATTATTTTTTCTTGCCAAGATTCACTCATTATAAAATATTAATTAGGGGAAACCTGTAATTCCTTAAAACCTAAAGACAGATTGCTTTAGTAGAGGGAGACATACATAGGGGTAAGAAATTTGCTTATACAAGGCCTTCACATAGTTTTTTTCTGATGATTTCTGAACATGATTAATATTTTAATTCATTATGCAAATGCAGAAACTGGAATTTAGTGAAATTAGATAGCTGATCAAAAATTGTGCAGCTAATTAATTGGCACACTTTTTGCCTGTCAGATTCTCACATGGGTAATATTCTTTTTATTAAAATGTATAGCTTGTTTTGTAAGATAGCCTGTGTGTTTTGTTGTGGTGGTAGTGATTACGCAGGCCAACTCTGAGAAAGATAGCATGTATTTAGAATAGATGAATTGATAAAAGCATAGATGTAGCAACCAATGAGATCTGTTCAGCTTTAGTGAATTGTTCTAATTGGCCCAACTGTACATAAGATATAAAATTGTGCCAACTTAATAGAGCTCCTGTTGTATAAAACAAAAGAGAAGAATTGGTTGTGTGCAGTTCATAGAGAAGTATATTTCAGGAAATAGTGTCATTGATGGTAAGTGACGCAGTTCTTCAAATTGAATTCACATCCGTGCTAGCGTGACTGTCATATATGACTGCCTTGACCATGCTCAAGCTCTACTTTCTTTGTTAAGCATTTACTCAAAGGCTTGTTACAGATAAAGTAATAGATAGATAAAATAATAGAATGCAATCTACCTAAAGCTGAATACTTAATGTCAAGTCCAAACACATATGTAGGAAGACACAAGGAATCATTCCATTACGGAGACATAAAATCTCATTTTATATGTTTTATAAAATTATGCAGTTAATACAGTCAACCTATATAACCCACTGCATATAATTCAAACCAAAGATTTCCACTTTGGAAACTTTAAAAAGATTTTTACTTAATTTTATCACTATATCCTCTTATCCTAGATAGACTGTGTGCCTAGAATATTAGAATTAAGATGCGATGCCAAGGTTTTCTATATTTAAAAATGCAAACTTTAGGTTATTATTGAATCTGTAATTTTTTCCAGCTATAAGTCTGTAATTCTATGTATGCTCTAGTATTTTACAAAATCTACAAGTTAATTCAATCCAAATCAATATGGATTGTCAGTACATGCCTTTTACAAAGGTGTGTGTTACTAGGGGAGACTTCTATGAAAGACTTCATGGACAAGATGGCTCTTGGAATTACTGTTAAATGTGAGTAAGACAGTCATGTACCAACAAGTACATGAAATCTGGCTGAAATCCATCAAAACAGAAACAAATGAGAAGAGCTAGTATTTTCATATTAAGGAGTTGTTCACTTTGACTTGACTTGGCGCTATATAGGAGGAGTGAGAGGGAGGCAGGAATCAAACCTTATCTCCAGAGTATTGATGATATTTTATGGAAAGAAGGATCTTTGAAAGTTTTAAACAAAAAAGTGGCACGATTCCTGTTGTTATTCGAGGAAATTCAACATCAAGAGAAGGACAGCCCTATTTTTGATAAAATGCCATAGCAGCAACATGATTACTTTGTGTTCACTGAGCGTGAAGAGAACGATGAATATGAGAAAAGGTCTAGTAAAGAATATTCTTTGTAAATCAGTTATATCATGTATGGCTTATTTCTGTAATTTGTCGATCTTCTATGATGAAAGTTATGAACATACAAAATTTGTCCACATGGTCTTATTTTAAAATGCCGCTTTGAGCTTACCCTGTGTCTATGGAAGTGCCAAGTATTGCTTTCTCATACAAATATGTACTTTTTTTGGTAACAAAATTTAAGTAACTTAGGTGCCATCACAGGAACAAAAAGTGTTTTGCTTAATTGGACAATTTTGCCCTTTTCTGCTGATCACACTTCTAAGTCCATTGGTTAAGACATACAGATATGTATATAAAAAACAAAAATTCCTAGTTTTTGAATTATGACCAAAAGACTGGGAAGGTTTGCTTAGATAGCAAATATGACACATTTGTAAGGAGTACATTGGAATCAAGGAAAACAAATACTAAAGAAGACTTTCAAAAACAGCAATGCATGATAGAAGTTAGAGCTGAATTATAGAAGCTAGGAACATAATACAAAGATTTGTATTACAATTATAACTTTATATTACTAATATTCACATGTGAAAAGATTGGAGGTAGTAAAATAAAATGCTAACTGTAGTTAGTCGAAAAAAATTAATTTTCTTTGTGTACACTTAAATGACCTTCTATGATGGTTTGTGTTTCTGTTTCTCTCAGAATTCCCTGTTTTCTCATGACCCTGCTCCTACCTCAATCTGTCTTGAAAGGGAAGTACTTAAAAATGAGTCGCTAGTATATATTCTCTTCTAAAGATGTGATTATTGTGAGTACAGCCACAAAAAAGTAGCCTCTTATTCTGCTACTATGTGATAAAATGTTGTACTGCATTTCCCTTTTCTAAACTTAAACAATGTCAATATGGGCAAAGCTTTGAAATAATAATAGAATTAAAATTCACTTGAAATGAACTTAATATTTAATATCAAAACAAAAAAATACTTAAGAAGATACACTAAGTTATTTCATTACAAAGACATACAAGTTTATTTTGAGTGTTTAAAAAAATAATCCCAAAAATATGGTCAACCTACGTAATCTACCTTATGTAACTCAAACCAAAGACTTCTGCTTTGGAAACACCGATATCCAGGTTAGTTGTTCAAATTGTAATAAACTGGACCATTGCCAAATCATTTCATTTTGGGTTGTGTAAATATGTCCTACTGTCTAAAGTATTAATCTTTTGCTTTAGTTTCTTCCATTTCTGCCTCCAGGCACTGTGCAACTTAAACAAATGCAGGCAGATGCTATCTGACATGTGATTTCCATCAATGCCTAGTGGTAAAAATGGCTCGGATTTTTCTAGTGATGCATATTGTTTTCTTCTAAACATATTCATTAACACATGTAAGTGGATTGGTACAAATAAAATCAACTTGTAAATGAAAACCAAATGTAATGGGTAAACAAATGGCTTGTTTAAATAAAACCCTAAAATATTTATGTATTTTTCAAATTTTAACTTGAAATCAATTTTACCTACTCTAAATTCTTAAATGTTCTTATTTTATCCTAATATTAAAATGAATTATTTTATAGGCTTAGGAAAAGCTTACAAAAATTCTCTACTTTCTTCGAATCTTATAATATCCCTTTCTATCCTAGCATAACCACAGAACAGAAAATGTGGTTTGTGGGTCTGGATTGTTTCCACTTCATATTCTTCACATATAATTACTCTAGAACACTTTTGAGCATGCAATTTTGGCAAGCAGAGTTATGGAGGCAGTTGGTGCAAGTTGTCAATAAATCATTACACTTTATATGTAATGACACTATGTCTTTTCAATTCTCTTTTTGAACAATTAGAAGCAGGTAGCATCAAGTCAGAATACATAGTTCGGAGTGTGACTCTAAACTCTGCTACATATGATAGTATGACTTTGGTCAAGTTATTTAAGATCTCTAATCTTCAATTTCTTCATCTGTATTTTAGGGATAACAATTGTACTTCATGGGCTTGTCTTGAAGATTAAATGAGATGTATCATTTTAAGTGCTTAGCATAACATCTAACCCATAATGAACCCTCAATATTAAGTTAGCTGTTATTTTTTAAAACATAATTATCAAATGGCTGATTTTAATCAATACTCTAATGGTTTTCTGTCACAAATAATAAAATAGCATCAAGGTCCATCTCAGTAATGTAAAACTGCCTCTATAGTAAGTATGTTTTAAGTAACTCAAAGAAACAGTAAAGAAGTATCATCTTTTTCTTACAAAATAGAAGAATTTAGCATTAGAAAGATAATTTCCATATGATGAAGAGCAAGACACAAAGCAATTTAAATTATCTTGCCAAGGAATTTCATCCTTCTTAGAGTTGTTACCAAATTATCAAGTTCACTATTATGCTGACCCCAAATATTATGCTGCTCCATCTTCAAATTTCTGCCACTGGCATGGACAATAGCCTTGCCTTTGGTTTCCATTTGTTTTTGACATGAGCTAAAGCTTTTCAAACTACTTTTCTTAATATTAATCATGAGGAAAACTAATCACGAAAGGAGAAAATGCATGCAATATAATAAAAGCCCAGTCTAGAAAGTGTCATTATACTTTCTTATTCACTTTTATCTAATTCACAAATGTTCAGATCTTTTCCCAAGAAAACACTAACCATGTATACGAAAGGAAAGCTCATGACAATCTAAACACTGCCAGAAAACAACAAATGTATCAAAAGAATAAGAAGTATGACTATCTTTTGTCCACTGCATGGATACTTGAGTTGATGGAATCACCTGATTATATATGACAAAAAGTAGACATAACCTCTATCAATAGCTCACTTTTAGAGGCTGCTGGTGACCCATTTGGCCAGATTACAGGGTGTCCCAAAAGTCTCTATACAAAGGAAAAATTTTCTAAAATTTTGTAATGAATATTTTGTAAATAAAGGTATATTTAGCTACGATTTGCCATTTTCCCTATGTATGGCAACTTTTGAGACACCCTGTACAAAGAGCTTTCAATCATTCAAATTGGAAAGTCCCCCTGGAGGAAAAATGATGTGTCTTCCTCCTGCTCCCTCCTCCCCTTGCCTTTGCCTGTGTGGGCTGCTTATTTAATGTAACATAGGAGTACTGGGCTGCCTACGGAACATTCATTGTCATTTTGTGTTGTCAACTGATTTCCTCCCATTTGTGAACTGTGATATGACTGCTCTTCCTGGTTTCCTAATGGGCAGGAAACCAAGAGAAGAAAGTCTTTCTGAACCCCTGTGATTCTTGGACTCCAAAAACACACAAACACTTTTTTAGCGGTAAGATTTATAATAATAGCAGCCACCATATTTTGAGCCCTTAGACTATCCCAGGCACAGAGATAAGCACTTTAAAGTCATTATCTTTAAATACAACAACTTCTTGAAGTATCATTATTCTTTAATAAAACCGAAGTAAGTTTCTCAAGGTCATACTGTTACTATGTAATCTGTTGAATTGGAATGTTTAAGTTTTTAAGGAAGCAGTAAGGCTTTTGTCAACTTTATTATTCATTTGCTCACTTTCTACTTATTAATGTATAGTAATGCAGCGGGCCCCAATATTTTTGACACCAGACACCAGTTTCGTGGAATACAGTTTTTCCACCGACAGGAGCATGGAGGAGGGAGGCGTGTCGCCACCCCAGCTCGACTTCAGATCATCAGGTGTTGGATTCTCATGGGAATCCGCGCAACCTGGATCCCTCAAATGAACGATTTGCAGTGGGGTTCGTGCTCCTAGGAGGCTCTCATGCCCCCGCTGACCTGATGGAGAGTGGAGTTAGGCGGCGCTGTGACTGATGGGGCAGGGCTGTAGGTGCATGGGGATTCCCTAGATCATGACGCCGCTGGTCTCCTGCTGTGCGCCCTTTTCCTGGAGGGTAGGGCACAGTTACTAGATACCGGGGAAAGAGTTGTGAATAATACAAAAAAGGACCCTAATCTCATGTCACTTATTTTACAGTGGAAGGTAAATAGACACATAAATGAAATAATGTAATTCTGGATAGTGGTTATGTGCTTTTTAGAAATGAAAACAGGATTAAGGGATAAAAAAAGACTGTGGCCAGGGTGAGGGGAATACTCAAGATAGAACAGAAACAAGAGAAGTTAGAGGAGAAAAGTATTACAACCAAAGACACCCTGAGTCAAAGTCCTGAGCTTAAACTTTTTGAGGAGCAAGAAAAATAGACAACGTGACTAAGGCAAAAGTATGTTGTTTTATTCCATTCTATAGATAAAGAAAATGAAAGTCAAAGAGCATAGTTTACAAATGAATTTTTGATTCTGAAACTCATACTCTTTTTGTTGCATCTTGGGATTTTTTTTGTCAATGAATAGAAAATTATTTATTTTGTTCTATATGTTTCTTATCTCCAGCTCTTCAATTTAAAAACTTTTCAGTTTTTGACATCCTAATGTTCCATCAGCAAATGTTAGCAGCATAATATCCAGTAATTCCTGATTTTTGTTTTTCCTAAACTAAAAGGATGCTACAGTTTTGAGGGTTTACTTTGACTTTCTCCTCATACATAGTAATATCTGTGGATATGGTCTAGGAAAATAAACTATGCCTGTAAGAGTGGAAAACCAAATTGCAAAATATATTATGACTTCTGGGAGAAAAATGTTATTTATTTTTATTCTCTATCTCAAATAACAAAGTTTTAATCTAATCAAACAACTATATAATTTTTACACCAAGCAATGGATCATCAGCTTTGTTAAAATGATTTGTTGTCATTCTATTCCCATTAAAATTTAGGAATGCTTAAATAGCACTTATATTTTAATTTTCTCAAGCAAAAAGATGAATTTTACTCATAAAAATGTTGCATATTTATAGAAAAATCAATAGGAATGGAAATATGTGATTTTTAACATGGATCGAATAACTTTACATATACATATTATTTAAAATAAGTCCAAATTCTCTAATTTAATTAGTGTATTTGTATTTCCATACCTGACACTCTCCTTCATAAGCCAGTAATAGCAATGATCTTATAGAGCAACTGGTTTTTGTTAAAGCAAATCTATTACTTCTTGTGCTCCTCTGTCTTTATTCAAATCTGATACTCTAATGTGGAAATGCAATTATTTTATTATATAATTACAGTGAACATATTCTAAAAGTTTTCCAAGCAAGACTTATATTTTTCAGCTCTTCCAACATTCAGTGTGAGGGGGATGGAATTTTTAGTGCATTTATTAAAATTCATTAATTTGGAGATAGAGTCAGTGAGCAGGGTCTAATAAAAAGAAAAGCTATAGTTAAATAAAATATCCAATGTTAAGCTGGAGAAAGTCTGAAATACATACCACAGAATAAGATATTAAGGACCACAGTGCATAACAAATTTACAAGGAATGAATGTACCGTAAGTGTTAAGAGAGCAAGGATGATGCTGGGTAGGCAGTGGTAGGTATATTATTCAGGAAAACTGTAGACGACTGTTTTTGAAATTAGCCCTCGTCAAACCTCTGACAGTACAAAGTTGCCAGGTTTTAAATAAACTTCTTAAGTGAAAGTTGCCATAACAGGTACATTACAATGAGTTGTAGAGCAAACTCTAGTTTTCAATGTAGGATTTCTTTCACTATTTTAATATTATAATTAGTTGCATTTAAATATGATTTAACGATTAAATCATGCTTAATTTTCAGGAAAATTATAATTTAAAGAAAAAATTATATTTGCTCTAATTCAAGACAAATATGAAGAAACTAAAAATAAGAGTTCACAATATTGTTTAAATATAGTCTGCTATAATCCAAGAAAAAAAAGTAAGAATCTGGGTAATTAGTCCTGAAAAGCAGAAATGCAAGCACTGAAGGGCTATTTTAATAAGTTAAATTGAGAGTATTTTGGCCTACTCACTGGATAGAGACCTTTTTTTTTTGCTGAATTTTATTTGGGACCTATGGCAAATACCTAGAAGAGATATCATTGTCTATATAATTGCAAATATGCAACTTGGCTTTTAACTGTTTGGAATCAGTGTCCAAAATGTCAGCAAAGATATCCTTTCAAAAAAAAAAAAAAGCCACATTTTTTTCTATACAAGTAAGATAGATGTTATATGCTCTCTTTTATGTGCAAGAAGATGGAGGCTTTTGTCTGGGTTGAAAGTAAGAGCAAGGTTTGCTATGCTCTCAGATTTTAAACAGTAATTAAAATCTAATTTGTAACTAATTCCAGTAAAGTTCATTACTTTATTTTTTTTTTTATCTAAAGCGTTCTGCTTTGTTTTTCCAGGGATCATTATGAGTAAGTCATTGCCTCTCAGGGCTTGGCAAACCCCAAAGTCATGTCTCTTTCTCTTTTACCCTCCCTTTCTGTTCGTTTTCTTTTTATCCCCTGCTCTATTTCCCTTAATTGGCTCTAATATAAAACTGAAGTATATCTGGTGAGTAGTGTTTCATGTTCTCTGTTTCTAATTTAAAGCATGGATGGGTAGTAAACTTATCTCTCTGTAAATAAAAAATAACAAACAGTACCTTAAATCAACTTTTTGTATGGTTTTTGGTTTTTATCAGGGTCCATCAGTGACCCCCAATTACCAAAGGGTGGGGCTTGGGTAGGGGGAAGTTTCTTATACCAAAGACTAAGCAAGGATGAGTGCCGTATGAGGAGCTGGGTTAAGAAGTAGAAAGTATATGCTGATAGATATTACAGATAGATATACACAATGATTTTATGTAAAACACCAGCTCCTCTGGGAAGTGTTTTCAGATTAGTTGAAATAAAGCTAATAATTTCTGTTGCCCCTGACTCTACAAGAACAAGCTTCATGAATCATTTAATTTCAGCATTTTCTGAGGTGTCCCTGGTCTTCCTTGGATCTAGCTGGAGAGTCTCCCACCTTCTTTTACACAAATGTTTCTACTGATTAGAACTTTAAGAGTCTTAGTCTAGTGCTTTTCTTTGTTGATGCAGAAACAAAGGCCAAACAAACTCAAGTGACTCGCTGAAGGACACAGATAAGAAATGGTAAAGTCAGTCCTAGAAGTAAGCTTTGAAGCCAGTTTGTGTCTTCATTCCTTAAAATTTATTGAGTCCCTACTATGTGCAAGATCCTATGCTAACCCCTGGGGTGTGTAAAGAAACAAAGCAGAGATGATTCCTGCTCTCACAAAGCTAACTTGGTGATGTTCTTTCCATTACTCCTAGTGGCTTTTCTAGTAGATAGTTTTGCAGAATGTCTATTAGAAGTGTCTAAATTCAAAGACCACAACTTTTTCAATGTGGATTCAAGTATGGAGTAAGCTACATGTTATCTTGTGGTCATATAAAAAAATCTTATTACTTTTGACTGATTAACCATATGTTCTTCTGACATTATTATACATTATTAATTTGATTTATAAAATATGTTCGTTCAATGTTTACTTATTTTTCTACATGAACATTATAACAACTTCTTTATAAATATGGTATATCTAAAACTAAAAGTCATGTTCTTTAATTAGGTTTTTAAAGATCCTACTGTTAGGTAAACAGCCAGGGATTCCGGGTCTCCTAGGGATGAAAGTGGGTGCTGTTGCCCCCATCTTGGTCCTGCCCCACCCTAATCCTACCCTAAGCTACTGCCATACCTCCTATGAATCTGCCAATCATAACTCAGCACCCAGCTGCAAAAGAATGCAGAGGAATCTCTAGCCCACAGGCCAAGCACCATAGGTACCATAGAGTCTAGAAATTGAACTAGAACAACCTGCATGTGTAGTCAGACTCAGGTCATGTAACTCCCAACTGTCCAATCAAAGTGGCTCCATGGTGACCTCTGAACCACGAAGGAGGTCCCAATCCAGGCACTATAAAACAAGACACAGACCATAACCAGGCCCCTTTTTTGCGCCCCTCCTTTTGTTCTCCCTTTGATGCGATGATGGGTCTGGTTGTCATCTGTAGCATATGTATCTTGCTCTGTAAACCTATATCTTGCTCTTGCCTTATAATCCTGTCTTTCTGTCCTCAATGAACTTCATTTTTGTGCTTGCCTCGCTTTGGAATTTCTGGTCATTCTTCGGTCATGGGCACACCAAGAACCAACATTTCAGACTAAAACCTGGCACTACTGGTATAATATGCCTACC
>NW_012154396.1:1933422-1934046 GCF_000956105.1 Propithecus coquereli
TTTAAAGATCCTACTGTTAGGTAAACAGCCAGGGATTCCGGGTCTCCTAGGGATGAAAGTGGGTGCTGTTGCCCCCATCTTGGTCCTGCCCCACCATAATCCTACCCTAAGCTACTACCATACCTCCTATGAATCTGCCAATCATAACTCAGCACCCAGCTGCAAAAGAATGCAGAGGAATCTCTAGCCCACAGGCCAAGCACCACAGGTACCATAGAGTCTGGAAATTGAACTAGAACAACCTGCACGTGTAGTCAGACTCAGGTCATGTAACTCCCAACTGTCCAATCAAAGTGGCTCCATGGTGACCTCTGAACCATGAAGGAGGTCCCAATCCAGGCACTATAAAACAAGACACAGACCATAACCAGGCCCCTTTTTTGCGCCCCTCCTTTTGTTCTCCCTTTGATGCGACGATGGGTCTGGTTGTCATCTGTAGCATATGTATCTTGCTCTGTAAACCTATATCTTGCTCTTGCCTTATAATCCTGTCTTTCCGTCCTCAATGAACTTCATTTTTGTGCTTGCTTCGCTTTGGAATTTCTGGTCATTCTTCGGTCATGGGCACACCAAGAACCAACATTTCAGACTAAAACCTGGCACTACTGGTATAATATGCCTACC
>NW_012154396.1:1934096-1935164 GCF_000956105.1 Propithecus coquereli
TGACAAAGGTGGAATTTGAGACCAGTTCTGCCTGTCTAGAGAATATACTCTCCTGTAATGATGTCTAGACATATAAAAAGTATTCAAAATGCTGTTTTCTCATGTTTTACATAAGGCCTGAGAAAGTATAATAACAAAGGAAAATGATTAGTAGTTTTTCTTCTTTCTGTTCAAAATCTCCATTTTTTAAAGACGATTAAAATCAACTAAAATGACTAAGCCAAATAGAACATGGATTGGGAGGAACCCTGAAAAAGTTAGCTAATTAATTAGAAAATACATAACATTAGGTGTTCAACCTAACAATTTCTGCATTGCTTAAGGTTTACAATTTCTACCTGTTGAAATTCTTTCCATCACTGAAGAATTTGTTTCAATGAGAGTATAACTTCAGGAAACTTCTGATTCTGAGTCAGAATGAGTCTTTCCTTCCTCTGTGTTCCCAAAGCTCTTCATAGCTGCATAATAACACTTGATTTTTTCTTACCTTGTATTACTATTATATAAGGGTAATGCTGGATAGCTACATAAGTGCTATGTGCCTATATGATTGATATGACAAATCGATAATGACAAAGTAGTAGCTCTTACCGCTTATTGAGAGGTTCCTAAGTGCCAAGTACTGTGTGAGTCTGCTTTGCCCAGTATTTGTAAAAAATCATGGCCCATTATAAAAAACAAAACAAAAACAAAACTGAACCTTATTTAAAAGCAGAATCCAGCTAAGTCCTTACTATTAGTAAATGGTGATGACAAGATTTGAATATATCCCACGTTTTAATCACTGTCTTTCACTATCCATTAAAATCAAATTGCACCTGAATTCAAGTGTTTACCTGTCATACTAACTCACCATTGAAATATTATTTTCTTTTAGTTCACTATAGAGAATAAATAGTTAATTGTACTTTTGGTATAAACTTTAGATATAACCAAGGTAATGACTTGAAAACTTTATTTCTACTTTTATGTAGAGGCCAAGAACCAAATTTCTTATATTGGCAAGATACTCATTTGCTTTAAAAAGGTTGTGTCTATGTAGCATGCTGTACATCTTTTTTTTTTTTT
>NW_012154396.1:1935474-1937405 GCF_000956105.1 Propithecus coquereli
ATAAATATATTGAACCTGATTTCTTTTAATTTCTAACCAATAATAAATTTAGCTGGTCTGTGTAGATTACTTTTAGTTTGCAGAATACTTTAACGAATAGTAACTTCCCTGATATTGAGATTATGTATTTTGATTAAAAAAATAACTTTCCTTATAATCCTTTTTACTAAACTACTGCTTTAATCATTAACTCTTGGGCTTGGAAGGAGCATTAGAGATCTTCAGGTCCAGCTATGAACCCAGTATAGGAATCACTCATTTCAACATTCCTAATAAATTGACATCTAATTTCTGTCTGAAAACCATGAGTGACAGGAAGGTTAATCAGTGGTTCATTACATCTTGTTTAACTGTTAGTTATTTTCTTAATTGAGTTAAATATTTTTTTCTCTCCTTGTTATGCAAACTATTCCCAATTCTAGTCATTTGGTTTCTTCAAGTCATATACTGTGCCCCCTATATTTTGTTTTTTCCTGTCTTAATATCCTTGGCATCTTGACAACTCGATCAGTTCATATTGTACAATTCAATTTCTTCACCATCCTGATAAGCCAATTCTTAGGACATTGTGTTTTCCTTTTACATAGTGAACCAGGTGAGTAAGTGGTCTGATTAGAGGTTTAGAATTGAGTACTATACATTTATTGGTGTAGTCTGGCTTGCAACATTGTTTTCACTTGGCAGCCGCACTATTGCCTCATTAGTTGACAAGTGAGCATTTGTTCCATTAAATCTTAGCCTCTTTTCACGTGAGGAAGCTTTGTTAATTTTGCATTTGACTTTATGGACTCAGTTCAGGACTGACTTTGCTAAATTCAAACTTGTTTGGGACCATATGACTTGAAATTCTAGGAGACTATTGTTTTCTTTCTGACTACTGGTTCTGGCATGCAATATAAGCTATTCTTAACTTTATCTCTTTCAAAAATTTAATGGGCTTAGATATTTTGGCTTATGACATGCAATATAAAAAGAGATCATTTAATCTGACGAGTCTCAGCTGTATCTGTTTTTAATTTGCAGAGATGGTGGTCTTCCAAATGGTAATTAAAATTTTACCCCATGTCCACTGTCTTTAATTGGAGTTTCAGAAATGTTACAGTAAGCAATTCAGGAATATTTTATTCAGGAAATTATGCTAAAGTTTAGATCTGAAAAATTAATACATTTAACTAGGCCAGGGAGGAGGCAAAGAGAACACGTAGGGCATGATAATTATTTTGATTTTGTATGAATTGTAATTCATATTTAGACATAGGATGTCTAAAAATTTTAAAGCAAAGAATGATAAAATCAGATCTATATTTGATCTAAATCTTTCAAAATGTTATTCTGACTACATTGTTTCAAACTGAATAATGACAAAGTGAATTTGTTAAGTCTAGATAGAGCAAGACTGCTGTTGATGGTAGTAGGATGCAGCAAATATTGGAGGGATTTCAAAAGGTTAAGTCAATAGGGCATGAGGAAAGAATGACAGGGAGGGAAAAGGAGAAAAAGGTATCACAGACTGCTCCTAAATTTCTAGCTAATACAACTGGATTGCTGGCAGTGCCAGCTGTGAAGATGGGTCACTCTGAAAGAAAACCAACTTTGAGTCAGGAGGGGGTGGATGTTAAGAGTTTGTTTTGAACATGTTGATTTTGAGATACTTTTGAGATGATGTGTTTCAAGAGCCATAAAAGGATATATACCCTTTGACCAAGAAATCCTAAGACTCTGGGTATGTAGCCTAAAAAAATAGTACAAAATTGGGAAAAGTTATCTTTGAAAATGTCCATTGCAATGTTTTTTATTAATAGAAAAAGATGGAAGCAATGTTAATGCTCAAAACTAGAGAAATCATTTAATGAACTTTTATAAACCTATTAAATGTGATATTATTTAGCTGCTTAAATGGTTGTTTTAAAAACTAGTAACATACAAATTAT
>NW_012154396.1:1937538-1938541 GCF_000956105.1 Propithecus coquereli
TCTATTTTTAAAAAATATTGTAAATTTATGTACAGATCTTTCTGAATACTATAGTTTGTTTAAAACTACGGTTTGCATTCTATTTCCTGAGGTTAAAAATATTTAACCTTGTCACTTTTTTTCCCAAGAAGATTTGTAAGACAGTCTTCAAACCCTTATGATTTATATTCTGTGCCCTTAGGCTAGAGGCTAATCTACTTTATACTCAGTCATAGTCATAAGGGTCTTCATGTTAAAAAAAATCTTAGTTAATATTAATTACATTTAAGTTAATTCTGTGTGTTTGTGTGTGCAATGGATAAGCAATTTGCATGAACTAAAAATCTGAGTTCTAGAGTACTGTATAGATTTTAGGGCAACTAGTTTTATAATTTATTTTAAAGAAACGGGGTCTCGTTCTGCCAGCCAGGCTGGAGTGCAGTGGCACAATCATAGTTTACTGCAGCCTCCAAATCCTGGGCTCAAGGGGTCCTCCTGCCTCAGTCTCATCCAACTGTGGTGGCTCAGTTTTATAACTTTAATACATCAGCTATAAGAGTCAGGAGGCCATACTTTCAAATTTAGACATCTTATATTTTTAAATTGTAAATACTGTATTTACAGGAATAGAGAAAAACATGAACTATTTCTTAGACTGTTTGGTTATTTTATTATGCTAAAAGAGAATTTGAAATTTTAATTTCATTTTGTGTCTTTAAGTTCACTAACTTAAATATTAACCCAGTTTTATTGTCATATTTTTCCAATAAGTTAGCATCAACAACTTGATCAGTCGGCATAAATAAACATCATTTTGAACCTGAGGATTGTGTTTAAAAATTATCACTTTGGGAAATGGCTTGTTTTCCATTCTTCAGAACAGATATTTTTAATCTATTAGAAATCATAATGAAATTTACCTACTCCAAATATAGCAGTTATTTAAAAAATCTTGTGTAATCTAACAGTGTATTCAAGAGTAAAGGCATGAAATTTTTTTTTTTTTTTTTTTTTTTTTTTTTTT
>NW_012154396.1:1950217-1950687 GCF_000956105.1 Propithecus coquereli
TAATTTAAATTTCACACATACCAGAAAAACTAGCAACTAACCCATTTTTAATAATGGACCTAAGGAACTCAGAATGATATAATGGGGGTAGTTTTGTTTTAAAAATACGTGACATTCATTCAGAATTAAATAGTCATGCTTACCTTCTGCTTGTTGAATGGGGTCTTGCATAATTTTTTGGTAACATTCATATTGAGCTGTCATGATTTTATTTCTAGTAACCCCCAACTCAGTGAAGTCATCAGGGATTTCTTCTTCTGATTCTGCTCTGATAAGAATCTAATGGATTTAAAAACAACAACTTCAGTATTGTGCAAATGTCTTTGCAGAGGCAGTCTGTTACAGTGGAAAACAGCAAGTGCAGTGAATGGTAAACTGTCTCTCTGGGGAAAAATTTCCAATTTGTATTGTTTCCCGATTTCCATGGTGTAAGTATCCCCACCATGTCCAGTTTCAAACAACCAACAAGA
>NW_012154396.1:1950737-1956289 GCF_000956105.1 Propithecus coquereli
GACAGGCATGAGCCACCGCACCCGGCCTAAGCCATGTTTTTTTAAAGAAAATCTGAATAGAAGAAGGAAAACCATAGTACCAACACCCAAACGCTCACATAATCTTTGATATTGCACTTTGTTGTTTTTGTAATGCTGTTTTACAGGTTTTTTTTTTTTTTTGAGACAGAATCTGGTTCTGTTGCCCAGGCTAGAGTGCAGTGGCGTCAGCCTAGCTCACAGCAACCTCAAACTCCTGGGCTAAAGCAATCCTCCTGCCTCAGCCTCCTGAGTAGCTGGAACTATAGGCATGCGCCACCATGCTCGGCTAATTTTTTCTATTTTTAATTGTTTGGCCAATTTCTTTCTATTTTTAGTAGAGATGGGATCTCACTCTTGCTCAGGCTGCTCTCGAACTCCTGACCTTGAGCAATCCTCCCGCCTTGGCCTCCCAGAGTGCTAGGATTACAGTCGTGAGCCACCGCACCCGGCCGGCATGAAGTTTTAATAAACTGTCCATAAGCAACTGATGTGACGTACTAATTATCAAGGCAGTGACTGAGAACTGGCAGTTAGTTGTGAGCAAGAAACACTTGGTAGCTTGTTGTAAAATGTAGTATAGTATATTTAATTCTTCAAGAAATATTTTCCATGTTTTAGGATAAAAACTCTTTCCAACTAACTTAAATACATTTGTACACAATTTACAAAAGGAAATATCACATTTAAACATATACACAAATATTTAATTTGCTTTATTTAGAGTGGGTTTTTTTTGTTATCTTCTAATGGTGTCCAGATAATGTAATAAAACAAAATGCCATTAAAGAGTATCCTTGTAGATTTCAAAATAAAATAAAATAAAATAAAATAACTGATGTTGATTCTTAAGAGGGGCAGATTTTCAAAAATGGCAACTCTGATGTAATCTTTAGATCTCATGATTTTGAGCCCATGAGAGACAATGGTTGATTGGTTGGTTTATTATTCTATGTATTCTGAATATTTAATGGACAATGGGCTAAAAACTTATGCTCAAGTTACATATAGACAGAAAATCTAACTATCTGATAATTTCTGGATTTGACTTATTTGTATATGCTGCTACTTCAGATATTTCTGTAGCTGCTAATACCCAAGATGACTGTTGCTGCTTATGTAAAAGACAACAACAATGGTGATGAAGATTCGATGAAATATAGCTACTTACTCTTGTCACACTGCTTTCTATAGTTATTGTTGTTGATCAAAATTATGAAAATCATGTTAAGGCATAAAATAATGCATGATTAGAAATTTACCTTTCTATAAATTTAAAAATCACTTGTTGATTGGTTGATTCAAGAAATTGGAGCTAACTCCCCCTCCCCAAAAAGAAGTGAATTTCAAGTAAAATTGAAAGTAATAATTTAACCTTTTTAATGATGACTAGGAAAAATAACCTAACCATAATATATTTGGATTATATTTTCAATAATATATATTAAATGCCATTGCTATTATTTGCAAAAAAACCCAGTTCCTATAATGCACTTATATACTGACATTAAATTTGATCAAAATGTTGAACATTCAGTTAAGAAGGCCTACAGTTCCCAAAACAAATTTGACAGTTTGCAAAACAAATACAGTTAGGTTTATAGATTGGTTTGGGCTCCTTTCTTATTATATGACTTTGTTCTTATATGCCCACTAGTTTTGTAAAATTGGAGTTAAGATGTTTCATCAGTCTCCTCTACATATTTTATAAAGCTAAGATCAACTTATTTCAATTTATTTTAAACATTCAAGTTATTTTAAGCATCTATATTATAAATCACGTATATTTCATATATTTTGTCAGCACATGACATAAACATACACATGACACTGCATTCACCAAAGACAACTGGTAAATTTTAAAAACATTTTTATATACTTACTTGAAATAAAAGAAAATTCCAAGTGATACAAGCAGTGATGCAATAGATAATCCATGTCCAATAATAGTCAGGTAAAACAAATTCAGTGCAGTCTATAATTTGTACGAATAAAGAAAATTAGACTTATATCAATACTATGAGTACCTATAATCCTACATGTGTAAAAGCTCAAATACAATGGAATACATTTTATTTTTAAAAACATGTGATCTGATATCCTAGCCTTAAAACGATTAGCTTGCAAACAAATAAATGCTTGAAAATATCTGGAATGAAGAATATGTATGGGAATTTATCAAGTCACATCAAAATTTACAAATTGTATGCTCTTTTGTTTAAAAAATTAGAAGTCAAATTTTAAATCCATGAAGTAATACTTTCATTGATCTAGGTTGTATAATATATGACACTAGCATTTTATATTTTATGTACTTTAAATCAAAGGCAACTTGATGAATTATTTTCTTCAAACTTAAATACCACAGAAGGTTTTCTTTCCCCACTGAGTTTCTTTCTCCTTTGGCAAATTTGAATCTCAGAGACATATCTCAGTACAATAACTTATAAGTTCCTATGATCTGTACAAATGTCTTCCTTCTACTGTTTTTGACTTTTTGTCTTTTATTTTTATTCATCTGCATTCTATTTATTTGTACTCTACCATTTTATTGTGTATTTTTATAATTCTCTTCAAACCCTTCTCTGAGTAAGCATAGAATATATGGTTTATAAATATAATGATAGCTGGAAGTTATCAAGTGCTTATTATATGCTAATCTTCCAAGTATTTTTCTTGTGTTAGGTCAATCCTTATGAAAACCATGAGGGTGTAATGTATTCTTACTTCATTGTACACATGAGGGGACTGAGGCAGAGAGATGTTAAATGGCTTGTGGAAGGTCACACAGCTAGGAGGGGGCAGAAACAGGAATTCAGATATCAGGATTCACAGCTTTAATCATTGTGACAAACAGCCTCTAAATAGACAAATGTGAAATATGCAAGCATTTTCTATCAAAGCTTTATTATTGGGACAAACTGTGATTAACTTGGACTTTAATATGTGGCGTTAAAAATGGGAACATGAACGCAAGTGACCTAGCAGCCAGTAAGAATGAAAGTCTTCTGTTGAGGGACCAGATAGGCTGTTTAAACCCTGCTGGGCTTATCCTGTTTACTTGAGCACAAATTCAGAGGTAATTCTAGAAATTCCACTACAAATGAAAGTGTTTCCTTTTCTTACACTTTTAAGGTATGTTTTCTTTGGAAAACTTGAAACCCCAATACTGAGACATTGACTTGTAAATCCACTATTACCTAACAGGATTGCTTCCTCCTTGTAATGACAAAATCAATAGTAATTCTTTCCACAGATATTTTTCTTCATTATTTTTCTTAAATTATATTATGAAAAGGTTTTATAAGGGAATGGAACACTGACTAAATTTTCTCCAGTACTGTATTGGACAACTAACTGTTTGAACAGATAGTGTAAATTAAATTTAAAACACAATTATTATGTACCTTTACTTTCTCATGTGTGTTCACAGTACACTGGGTATAATTCGTCCATGTTCTGTTGCTTGCTGGATGTCTAAACCAGTTTCCATCTTGGTCACAGATCTTTGTAACTTTTTCTTTAAAATTAAAAAGGAAAAGAAGGAAAACAGTAATTTAATTAATCTAGAGTTTATTAAATAGATGTCAAGGAGATACGTAAATAAATTTCTGCTTTTACCTGAGGGATCGAAGTCTTGAAAGTAATCAGGGCAGAGCTGCATTGATTCGGTTCCTGCCGCAACATCATTCCAGCATAGCCATCCATCCCAGGTTCTGTTGCAGTAAACTCCTTGAGGGGGAAATAGAAATTAGGGATAACTAACTGCCTCTACGTTTACATAAAGACATAAAGTCTTAAGGGTGGTTTCACACTGAGATAGAATAAAGGCTGTCTACTGAAAATAGAGATATATGTTAAAAAAATCTATGGCTATCACTGGTTTTTTTACCAAGTAATTATTAGAATACCTAATTTCTAAATTGAATTTAGAAATATCTAAATATATATAGAGTTTAGATTTAATTCTAATTTTCAAAGGTAACTATTTGTTTAATAAATCACATAGTCTTTGCTGGTTTTCCTTAACTATAAAATAGTGATTAGTATCCCTAGACTTGAAATTCAAAAAACATGGGAACTTGGAAACACGTTTTATTTTAGAAACTGTATTCCTGGGCAGGGTGTAAGTATTTTCTGAAGCAAACAAATAATAGTACAATATTTCTTATTATACCATTTTAACCCTAAAAGATTCTTTTTTAGGCCTTTCTACCAAATTCTAACTCTTTGATCCTTTTCTTTTCAAATGAAGTAGAATGTTTAATATCTCATATTTTTCTTGAACATGAAAGAAAAACCTCTTAAATTAAAAAATATAAAGTTTTTTAAGGCATAGAGAAATTAACTAACCAATGTTCCAATGTTATAACAGTCTATAATCAGAGAAAGTAATTTTTTAACTTGTCAGATACAGATAGAACCCTGAATGCTAAATGAGATGTTTATTGTTTTTAAAAGATTTGCACAGCAATCTCAGAATTTATCTAGCCCTTATGAAAATAAAACAAAATTCCAATGGCTTGAAGGTCCAAATAATTTGAATTAAACAAAAACAAAAATACCTCAGATAATTTTAGTTTTTTCCCCTATGATTTTCAAACAATTATTTAAATAGTTTACATTCATATATTACTAAATAAAAGACATTTTGTGGCCTATCAGAAAAAATTTTCTTGACATAGTTTTAGAAAGCCTCTCAAATCTGTCCATATTATATCTCTAAAAGAAGTTATCTAATTAATTACAACACTGGCAGCATGACAGATTGAAAGGTCTACAATTTTTCAAAGTGTGTTTTAAAGTATTTGAGTGAGATGTGAGTAGGCATTCCATTTAAAAAGTTTCTCTGGTCAAACGGATTTTGGAGACACCAAGTTAAAACAAAAACAGTTCTTTATTGCAAGACTTTCTAGAGTATTTAAAATTACAAGTGCATTATGAAGCTTCAAGAAGAGGTATTATGCAGTGATCCTGAACTTATTTTACCACATAAGTATTTTATTATGAAACTCTTACAAAGATATTCCTATTGTTCAACAATTACATTTAAAATCTACTTTTAGATATATCTAGATTATTTGGAAGAATTTAAAAAATTGGAAATATCTGAAGAGTATATTTTGCTTTGTTTCACTGTGAGTTTTCCATTTTATATTTTAAAGATAATCCTGTCTTTGGGGTTTGTCAGGTAAAATATAGGACCTGTTTTAGTTTTGCTAATCTGTCAAGTCTACCTGTATTGCTCATCTTTTTTCTTTGATGTCTAGATAAATGTCCAGGGCTTAGTAAGCACTCAATAAATGTTACAAAAGAAGCAAAAAATATCTTAATGGAAATAGAAGCATTGAAAAGTCATTAGCTTTGCTATCAAATGTACTATGCAAACTATGTGTATTACGTTAAAAAAAAAAAAGTACTTTTGTAGTCATCATTTTATTATGCAAGCTCCGATCAAGCAGGTTGTGAAAATACAAATTACATAAACTGAAGGTCAACTGTCATTGATTTAATTAAAGACATGTCTTTTTTTT
>NW_012154396.1:1957486-1962048 GCF_000956105.1 Propithecus coquereli
GATCCTCCTGCCTCAGCCTCCCAGGTAGCTGGGACTACAAGCACGTGCCACTGTGCCTGGCTAATTATTTTTTCTATTTTTAGTTGTTTGGATAATTTCTTTCTATTTATAGTAGAGATGGGGTCTCGCTCTTGCTCAGGCTGGTCTCGACCTCCTGAGCTCAGACAATCCTCCCGCCTCGGCCTCCCAGAGTGCTGGGATTACAGGCGTGAGCCACCGTGCCCGGCCTGTCCCCTCATTCTTGATTTTCTGTTTTCTAGCAGGAAGTCGAACTTGATAAAGTCAAAATAATAATATTCCCTCACTGTGTGGCATCAATCAAGTTTCACCATCATGTGCTCACAAGTTAACCTCAATTACTTCATTCTTTGATTTGGTTTAATGGCCAAATAAGATCCTTACAGAGTAGTGAAGCACAAGTAATAAATGGAAATTTAGAACATCAGAAAATTAATATTTTTTAAAACTACATAGCTCCTGTTCTTCTCCTGAAGTTTGTAGAATTGCATAAATCAGTATCATTTTTAATCCTACTTGGAATAAAGACTCAGATTTATACACTGTCTTGAATGGATTCAAGAAAAAGGGCCCCAATTTCATGAATTACAATAATCAGTTGGTAATCTGTTACGGAACTACCAACAGGGAACCCACGTTCTGTGCAGCTCACGGACACACTCGGTGGAGGGCGTGAGCTGAGGAAACAGGAGTCCTGTTGCTTGAATTCAAGTCAGTTGAAAGATAGCATTCAGGAAGTGCAGAATTTGGACTGCAGCTAGACTTGAAACTATTTTCAAATAGGAATGTAGTCTTGGGTTTTTTTCTTTCTCGTTTATGTTTTCTGTATGTTTCTTGAGTCTTTTTACTTCCATCTTTGTGGGGTTTGCTTGGAAACACCACAGGAAAATTATTTGCTGGCACAGAATTAGGTGATAGCACGTCTCTTGATTTCTTATATTTGTTAAATAAGTGCACAGTCACTGTTTTAATTTGAAGCAGAGAAAAATATGAATAATACATTACTATAAATAAAAATAAAATTAAATCTATGAGGCATATGGTTCCTCCAACAGAGTAATTTGGTTTTGGACATCGCTTGTATACCTTCTATCTCTTGTCCCACTTCCCCAACATATATATGCAGAAATGCATGTCAGTGTGCACACTTACACACACATCTGCCCAAAATTTAGCACCAATGCCTGTTTATTTTAATGAATGGGTAAGGAAATTTAAAATACTGTGCATGGTTCTGAAATGCCTTTCAATCAATATATGTCAATCAATTGGCAGAATGGGAAACACATTAATGGGAAAATCACTTTTTTAACAGATCTAACTCAGACTCAACAAGCCTAGCTGAAAATATTTTATCTATTGTGTATGACTATACTATAACGCCATTCCATTGTTTTCAAACTCTCATAATGACTTTCCTCCAGTGTCTTGCACCTTTATATCCATTGATATTCCCCATTCTGATGCCTCTACTGCCTCACCATTCTATCCTTGTTGAAGGACTGAAAACATACCTGAAGGGAAATAAATTATTGCTATATTGATGGGATATAAAATATAATTTATTTATTTAGTGACCAGTATAATTTTGTTGTTATTAACCTTTATCAATTATAGAAATACTGGAAGTGAAAATGGAAATAATTATAGATATTTTTATGCTTACCATAAAAAAAGGCAAAAGGAACAAAAAATACAGGATACACTTTTTCTCCATCATTAAAGCCAAAATGAAATATGTTATATAATATAAATCAAACTGTAATAGAAAATGAAAGAAATATAATTCATCAATATTCATGAAATAAATGTAGATGGTTCTCAACAATTTTTTTAAACTATACAATAATTTTACTTCAAATATTTGATTAATAGTCTTATATACTACATTTAAGACCATCATAAAGTACTAATGAGCTTAATTAAATACATTTTAATTTAATTAGATTTACAAACAGAAACGTTTCTCACATATATAATTTTAAGTAATTAGAAAACAACTTGCTTTCCTTGCCCTTACCAAAATTGGGATCAAATGATTAAAGTATCCAAATAAAGAGCTTTATATGAACATAATAACATAAATTTTGGTAGCATATTTTATTATAAAACTTACCTTTATTTTCTATAAGTATTAATCTCATTTTTAATTTACTTTCTCTTTAGTGATTTAAGGGAGAAATTCTTTTCGGGCTAGTCTCTTGAGAATCAACATCCACACATCATAAAAATGTCCTTATAATTTAATATAAATTATTCTTCATTACAGAAAATCAAATCTTTTTAAATAAGAAAATAAAAGATTCCCTAAGAATTATCTAAATTATTGAAATAAGGTTACAGGAGACAAACAATATCAAATAAGTATTTCTGTTTAAATATTTCTGATAGTAGATAAAATTCTGAGCTAATGAAAAATGGTCCCTAAAATGCCACCCATTAACTTACTAATTGTAAGAGACAAATATTGCCAGGGTGAAGTTCCTAATGCTTACTCCCTGTAACTTCCAGAAACAACCTACTCTGATACATTGTCATGGTATAGCCATAAAATATAATATTCATTTAACTGAGTATGTAAAAACTATATTTTAAAGGAGACAAAAAATTCCAATAAATAGACATTTACCATTGAACTATGAACTCAGATTTAATTCTGTTAGGAAACCAGTCATGATTTTTATTATAAGACTAATATCAGAAAAAGAATTTGTAAGACTTTTCCACAGGTTCACATGTTTTGTTTATCATTTTTAGGATTACATGCAACAAAAGCACACCATTAATCATCACATAGAATCTATGCCATTGCTTGCCCTCAGCAATGACTCACCCAGAATCAGCTTTTCTTTTGAACTGCGGCAATCTTCCAAATATTGTTTTCTCTTCTATCAGCTATCCTAGGTTTTTTTAATTGGGTAATCTTAAGAAAAATATAAGCAAAATATCAGGAAGCATTGTATTAATATTAAATATAAAAAAATAGTGTTGTAATAGACGGAATACAACGAATCAAGGTTTCTGCAATTCAGTCATTAATGAGCTGATATTTTAGTTTTTATTACATTTTACCATGAGAAAATCTAATTTCCTAATACTTACATGTACAATTGTCTCCAGACTCAAATCACATTTTCTCTTGGATCATATTTGACATTGACTTTAAGAATTTCTTAAATCCAGAGGTCATGACCTGAAATATTGATTGATATAATAATTTAATATTATATTAATGAACAAAAATTATTTCCATGAAAAATTAAAAACTTCAAAGTAAATACTGCAACTAAAATCATGTTTTTATTAAGCTATTCCAAGTTTTAAAATTCTCTTTTGCTTATAACATATTTGCCTTAGTATTAGCATATTCACCGCATGTAATGTTTCAATATCAATTATAGATATAACATGAGAACAAACTTGGTCTATAAATGTACATGTTTTGTGTTAGTAAATTATTTTAAAAGAGTGATTATGTTGTTTTCACACAAAAAAGTTGAATTTTAGACATTTACATTTTTTTCATAGGATTGCCAAAATGTTTTCCTTATGCATTTATAATATAGGCAAATACTCTATATTTATTATATCTATATGCATATAATTCTATAAACATTCTAAATTATACTGCCTTTAAAAATAATTTTTTAAAAAAATCTTCTCACTGGAGCTTTATCATCCAATATTTATAACATAGTGAAAGAAAGGTTTTTGGGTTTTGTACACATTTTCGTTGAAGAAACTTCAAAATAGTTACAGATAGAGTATAACTCCTAAAAATTTCCTTATCCTGTCAATGATGAATAATGAAAAGTTAAAGCAATTTAAAATTCATCATTAGATACGTCTCTTATATGCATGCTTTCCCCTGAAACTAGGGAATGATATTGGACATTTTACCTATTTGTTGTGATCATTAAATATTTTGACTGTGTCATGGAGTCCTGATAGTTCCTGACTCATGGTCTACTCTCAGTCAAGTTTTATTTGCCATGTAATTTAATATAACATAATAGAATGCTAATGTATCTATCTTTATTTGTTATAGTAACATAAACATTTACTTTATAGATTCCATATACAAATCACGTCTTTATACACAAATATACTTTATCTTAAACTTATTTTTTAAACAATATCACATTCTTTATTCATTTTGCAAAATTGTATCATTTAATCCATGACTAAATATGGAAAGGATATGTATTCACTATCTTAAATAGGAAAAACTGCTTTTGCAAATCACTGATTATTTGGTGCTTAACATAGTACCTGACACAAGGTGAGTGCTCAAAAAATTTTTGTTAAAGAAATGAGAGATTAAAACACTGAATAAATGATTGATTAATATGGCTTTAAAGTTCATTTCTTTCTAATGAACTAATTTCTTTCTTTCTGATTGGCTACTCTTTATAAATATATTTTCTCATAGTTTTTCTTTTACGCCTTTAATAATCACCAGTTTTTCTCTTACTAAGAATTCAGCAATATGGTAACAATTCAGTGCAGATGGCTTGACTATTTTCTCTCTAAATATATAGAAA
>NW_012154396.1:1962867-1969656 GCF_000956105.1 Propithecus coquereli
ATATGAACTGTATCGTATTGTATATATGAACTACATTCATATTGTATATAAAAGTATATATAAACATGCAAATGAAAATGTAAATAAATATTATTCTCTTTGAAAATCAAATAGGTTTTACAAACAATGCTTTGATGATTTACACGTAAGTCAGGATTAAATTACCTTTCATACGTACATGGGCTCAACAAATTGAAAAGGAAGTGCTTCAAAAAACATGTTTGGAGTTTTTCCAAATCCAACATATTTGAAAATCATTTCACCCAACACTACAGTTATTTTTGTTGCTTATCTAATAGACTTCAAAATCAGAGTTCCAAAAAGTATCTGAGTGAAAGATCTCTTAGTGGTCACTAAGTCATCCTGTCGCCAGTAATTAAAGAGGACTTTATTCAACTCACACCATATAGTTCACTTTTACAGTTTTCCTTCTTCACCCTAATCCGTAGTGACCTGGAAAATGTGCTACTAGGAACAAGACTGCATTTTGCACTGTGTACACTTATGGCACTCCTGATCAAGGGGGTGGGTCTATGGCCCCTGGGTTTTTCAAGGATGGAGCAACAAGTTTGGGGTGGCAGTCATTTAAATGCATAGTGGATACCTGTATTCTTCATGAAATCCAGCAATATCAAATTTATTTGGTAATCCAATTCACTTGAGTTATCTACTTTACAAAGGACTTATCAAAGTTTCCTTGCCAACAGACACATAGAGTGAGTGGTAGTTACAGAGGAATCACCATTTCACTAAGAGTTCTCTAGTTCAATAATAGATGGATCATAACTGGGCATGTAGAAAATGCCATTGCAAACATAGCTAAAGTCAACTTAGATTGAGTTTCTTATTGGTAGATGTAATGGTAAGATTGTTTTTAGGAGAGTATTTTTAACTGTAATTCTTGGTGTAGCTCATTGGTTCAGGTCATTGGTTCTTTGCATACTTCCTCTAACTGGCTGATTCAGCAAGTGGTTCTTTCTTCTATATTTAGCTTATTCCAAATATATCTTTGCTGAAATACAGCTGATATTGACTGACCCAAGCTGTTAAGCAAATCATTTTGAATCTCTTTCAAATCTTATTATTTACTGACAACTGAACTGCATGTTGCCTCATGAAATATAATAGTTTCCATGCAATTTTGGGGAGAGACCAAGAAAATAATGAAAAGAGGTCAAGTTAAGTGATTAAGTGTGCCAGTGAATTTTTCCACATATGCTAAGATTTGTTTAGTAGGAAAAGTATTTCAGACTTGTGAAAGCTGAAATTTATACTCCTAACTCAATTTGTAATCACAATGGTACTAGTAGTAGTTAGTGACATTTTCACTTTCTAGCTGCTAGTCTTATAGATCCTATAGGTATTATTTTATTTCCTCTTCTCAAAATTAAACAAAGTCTGCTACTAGAAGTGAGATAATTTTCTTCACAAGTAGAATTTTAGAAAATGATTATTTATAAATATTCCTCATATTTTTGCCCCAACATCTTTAACATTAAAGTAAAAAATGATTTATTTCATTACAGAATGAACTTTGAGAAATAATGTCTTAAAACCTCAAATAACTTTTGAAATATAACTTCCTAATCACTCAAGATTTTATATAACTTACCATTTTGGTTTCATTTCTTGGTAGCATCATAGATCTACTCTACAAGACAATTATTCATAGACTCCCATTTCCAAGTCCATAAATTTTAAAAGGGAAATCTTGTTGGAGTACAGAAGTATAAAAGCATTGTTTTATTCTATATAAACATTAGAAACTAATATGTCTTAATCAATACTAATTTATTAGAACATAAAAACATAAATCCTATACGTGCATACCAATGCCTTGCAAAACTTTTTTCTCAGATTTTTATTATTCCTACACATACTTTGCATTAATTTATGTTTCTTCATAATATTTCTTATTTCTAGTTGAGTCACCTAACCCTAATGTTAAAAATGCATGTTTATTCCAAGATTAAGGAAATAAAAATAACTTTCCTCTTCTACTTCTCTATCTCTGATTTTAGATTTTTACAGGCCCTAAGCCATATTTTTTTTCATTTATTTATCCAGTCATAATAAAGTTGGCTAACAGAAGCATTTCCCACACATATCTTATTTACCACAAGTAACCTGAACCTTTGCTAGAGCAAAATTGATTTGTGTCGTATTCAGTATATGCTTTCCTTTACTTATGGCATATTAAACAAGCTATACTTCTCCTCAGTCAAAACAAGGAAAAGGTACTCTTCTCTAATCCCAATATTCCATACCTGTATGGCAAATGGAAACTTTTTTCTGTCATTCTACACAATCTGTGTCGCTAAGAAAAATGTCAGAATGCAAGAGCACTTTTATTTTCTCCTTACTGTTTATTTTTGGCAAAGCCTGTCTTTGTACTAGAATTGTTATTGCAAGTTATTATCTTTACTTCCAATGGAATGAGAAAGAAATGACAGTGTAAGGTTTTAATGCCCCGCCCGAACCTGGCCTGGAATGTCCCTCACACCTTTAACATGTAAAGCAGTCAAAACTAAACTAAAATATAAAGAAGCTTCTCTTTCCTAAAGACCTGTTACTGATACAAGAAACTCAAATGATATGTCCTTTTTATGATGTCATTTCGGGCTTGCATTATTTTTTAAGCTATTGAGTGAACAGGTACCAAATCACTGATGTAGTGTAAACCAATGATCCTCAAACTGTGGGTTCATGGGCCCCCTTCATCAGCATCACCACCAAAACCTGCTGAAAATATTCGAATGGCCAGGCCCCACCAAAGACTCTCTGAATCAGAATCTTTGGGAGAATAACTAGGGAATCTACATGTTTAATAAGCACCCGACTAAATTTTTGGCTTGTTAAATTTGGGGAAGCAAAATATAATTACATCATCCTCACTGGACCATGCTGAAACCTGAACACTTGTATTTCTTTGTCTCTAGGTACTGGTCAGACTATTTTAAAAGAGCTACTAAGTATAAATCAAGCGAAATATTCTACAGCATTCTCAGACATAATTAATGTCTCAGAACTCCCAGAGCAAGTTATTCAAATATCTATTTTAAAACATATCATGTCATCTTATAATTATTTCTTTGTATGTCTGTTTCTGCCACAAGATTGTGAGCACAGTAAGAATAGGGCAGGCAGCATATCCATCTCCATGGCTCCAAACCCTAGCAAAGTGACTGCATAAAGAGGTTATATAGAAAATATTTTCTTAAGTAGATTACTTAGAAAATGAATTTAATGAAGTTGAAGAAACCTGGTGTTTTTAGGTATTCTTAATCCTTCCAAGCATATTATGATTTTCTGAGTCATTAACAACAGAAAAAAAACCATTTCCTGGATTCCACTTCAAAAGATTCTGATTTAGTTCATCTTGATATGGGCCCAGGGACAAACACTTTTTCAAGTTTCTCGGGTAATTCTAATATATAGTTAGGGTTGAGAACCAGTGGCATATATAGAAGGAGCATGTGGCAGGCAAAACAATAGGCACCCAAACATTTCCATGCCCTATTCCCCAGAATCTGTGATTATGGGTATGATTCAGGTTATATATCTTAAAAAAGAAAGATTATCCTGGATTATCGTGAATTATTTGGGTAAGCCTAAATTTGTAACTTGAGCTCTTAAAATAGAAGAGGAAGGGTGAAGAGTCAGTCAGAGAGATGCAGCAAAAGAGGAAGCAGAAGAGATATGGAAACATGAGAAAGAGTTGGTCCACTGTTGCTGGCTCTGTGATGTAGGAGCCCACATGCAAAGACTGGAAAGAGGCCTCACAAGCTCAGGTTGGCCTCCAACCTGAGAGCAAATTGGGACTTCGGTCCTACAACCACAGGAAATTAAATTCTGCCAACAACCTAAAGGAGTCTGGAAGCAGATTCAACCCCAGAGCCTCCAAAAGAGAAGACAGTTCTGCCAGTACTTTGATTTTGCCCTTGTCACACTTGAAACCGAAGTCATGCAGGGAATTTCACCCCAAAATATCATGGCTCCCAGATATAATGAGTATTTTGAACTAAAAAACCCTTAGACATCAGTAGGCTTTAGAAGACTTTTTTCCTAACTACATAAATACAGGACAGACCCACCAAGGAGAATAATTGTCCTTGTTCCCCGAATTGTTACCTCTTCATCCATTGTGGGAAAAAAGACCACGAATGTAACCACACCTGAGCAGACCCCTTTACAAGACAAGGTCTGTCTGGGAGGACCATTTGAATTCCAAGAAAACTATTTACAAGTTAAAGTCCAATCTAATCATTCTTCCTGGTAATCATTTATTGCTTCTCGATAGAATTCTCCCCTCTGCTTCCATAACCTGTTCTACCAGGATTAAGCCTCTATTCTTTCAGTAACCTCAAGAGGGTATATAGACTTCTGGATCCCACTGAGCAATCACTCTATGATTATTCTTGTGCACATGGTAAATAAATTTGTAATCCCTTTCTCTTATTAATCTGACTTACTGGGAGTTGATTTTTCAGCAAACCTTCCAGGGGCCAATGGGCTTAGTCTCTATAAAACAAAGAAACCAGCCAAGCCCACAAAACTTCTGACATACAGAACTGTGAGATAATAACTGTATGTTGTAAAACTACTAAATTGGTGGTAATTTGTTGCAGCTGGGATAGAAAAGTAATACAAATCCTTACCTGATCAAAAGTTGTTTTCCCATCGAACCCCCCAAAGTGGTAAATTTCTGCTTCTCTACCAGCCAGTTATTCCTCTCAACCTTAGATTATATTCATCATAGTGCAAGATCATCTCATTAGCTTGCAGTGCTTTTTCCAAGCTGATCCTAAATTACTATGTAATTTTGAGAAAATCAATTCAACTCTTTTCTTGTTGGTTTACTTAACTGGAAAATGAATGTTGAACTTGATCTTTAATCTAGCTCTCTTTTCTGTTGCATGCTTGTCAGAAGACATATACTAAAGTCAAAGAAACATAGTTTCAAACTCCAGTTCTTGAAATACTGAAATGCTCTCTCAGCTCTCTGAGCTGATTTCCTGACCTAAAATTGTGTGTACAAGTAGTGGCTATTTCATTAAATTTCATTAAAGACAAGGTCGATGTGACTTGTAAATGAGATAATGCCAACTAATCCCTGGCACAATCAATGTTGCCTATAATTTTTATCATAACTCATCTTGTTGGATAATTTTAAGTGTTAAATTACATGGTAGATATAAAGAACCTGCCCCATACTAAGTATGCAATAAGCATTAAGTATTGCTAATGTCTATATCACTTTATAATTCTGTTAGCCATGGCGATGATAATCTCAACGGAATGAACCAGGTAAATCCAGCATGCAAATTTAAGTAACTTAGGCAAGGTCATGAAGGTGCTTAGAGCTGACTCCAAGTGCGGAACTCAGACTCTCTGACCCTAAATTCTGGGCCCTTTGCTCTGTATCGTACTGACTCACAGAATGGAGTCATTTACTTCCATAATTAAGGTTTAAAAAGTACAGGATACATTTCTAATTTGCTTATTCAGTTATTTAGCTTAACCATCCAACTTTCTCATTGTATTTTACTTCTATTCATAAAACACATTTATGCTTTCCCCCCACATGATTTCTTCTTTTAAATCCTTTTCTTAGTGATATTGTCATAATTGCTTTTTTTTTTTTTAAAAAAAAAAGAATTTCCATTAGTAAATGGCTTGAAAACTCATACTTGCCATCCTGGTAAAGCACGAAAATAAAAATCACACATATTATCTCACTTTTGAGCACTTAAAATGCATTTTAAATGAAGAAATATTTCTTCTAGAAATTCAATTAGTCATCCTGCCCTATTTCTTGAGCATCTACTTTTACCTAGTTTGGTAGAGAGATAGAAGTGAGACATAAATTAGGGATTCTGCCTGGCCTCTTACATATTTCTCCAGTTGGAGAGAAGTAATCTTATGCTGATTTTAGAGGCTTAGTTCACTGCTTTTAAACACTATCCATAGAATTCATTCATGAGGGTCTAAAGAAGGATAATTTTACCAACATTTAAAACAGGAAGTTAGTAGTCCTGAGCCTCAGACCTACCTCTGTCATTCAGTTAACTTGGGCAAATTCCGTACCTTCCCAGGTGTCTCACTTGTAAAACAAGGAATTAGGATACAAGGAATTTAAATCTTGGGTAGGTGTTCAAAAAGGAAAAAATGATTGGTACATAGGAAAAGATTTTGTTCAAGGTAAACTAAACCCAAAATACCCTTGAAACCAAGTGCCTTCTGACACTCCTTTTTGTTTTGTTTGTTTTGGGGGGATTCTTTGTGGCTCAGGAAGACCTTCCCTAGGTCTACTATTATCAATAGCCCAAGGGAGTTTGAGTTTAAGACAGTAAAAAATGAAATTTGGCTAAATCACTTTTCTTTTGTTAAATGGGAATTCAAGGAAAAGATATCTAAGCGAAATTAAAAATCACTGAGCTTACTTCCACCTCTTTAAATATTGCCTCTTTTGAGAGATATTCTTACTTTTGAAAGGCCATTTGGGGAAACTCTAGTTTTCTCTTTTCCATTTTAGAAAGTCCAAATTAAAAAAAGCAAATATACTTCTCCATTATCCCTCTTGCCAGATTTCTTAGAATGGAATCTAATCAATTCATCTAGCCCAAGCTAAACTTACTACCATCATCATTGCAATAGCCTTAAGGTTCCTGGGAATGGAAACCAACACTTTCTGAATTTTGGCTACATTGGGTTTTTATCTTCTTTGCAATGAACAGAATATGAGTTAGCTAAGTAATTTAAAAGTACACAATAAAAGAAATCATAAGA
>NW_012154396.1:1970396-1998761 GCF_000956105.1 Propithecus coquereli
ATACTGGAACAACAACAAAAAAAACATCAACCCTATGCTTACTTGCTTGTTTAATGAACATTCCAGGTTTAACAGTTGAATAACTATTAAAGAGAGATAATTTTGTGATTAAGTTTGGACTTCACTTTATACTTTGAAGCACTTACTCACGGGAATAATTTTCCCATTGTGGGCATAATTAGGCCTTTTCCGGTGATTTTGGTCACCCTCTTCTTATTTGAAAGAGGCAAGTGGCCAAATCTCAATCCAATTAGTAAAAGGTGGGAGGGAGCCTGCAAAAAATGCTTTGTACTTGATGGAACACTCTCCCTTCAGGAGATCTAATGTGGAAAGAATTCATTGCTCAAAGGGCTCAGAAACAAAACACATCTTTCCAACACTTTGGAGTAAGACCTTTATACCTATTTCCACAAAGTCAGTAGTCAAGTTCTATGTGAAAACTTGTTTTCTTCCACCAACAATAAAATTGGAAAATGTTTAAATTTGCTGGCATTTTAAGTTGCATAGTAGTCCATGATCAAAGTTATAATCTTCTTGCTATATGAAATTTTCCAATCTTTCTCAAAATACAATTTATACAGCATCTACTAGCACATCTCAATGTTTAGAAAGCACAGGAACTCTGTCGAAACTGTCTGCCTAGCACATCTTCTCCTTTCTCTTGATAGGAACTTTCTTCCTGTTGAGAATCCATTCACTCTGGTTCAAGTGAGATCTTCCTCTTGGTCACTGAGGTAGGACCTGATTGAAATCTGGTCTAATTAGCACAGTCCTAAGATTTAGGTTGGCTTGGTAACGGACATAGGGTCCAAACTACACCATGAGAAGTCTCTCTGGAACATTTCTATTAGTGCTACCAGGGAAACTTTTTTGTTTTTATTGAGGTTGAAAGGCAAGTAAGGCATGACTACCAGGCTATCCTCATGCATCCTACCTATCATATGGAAAAAACCAATTCCAAAAACGGGGGCAACGAGGGGCAATCAGCTAAGAGCTGAGGATTAGTAGAGAATCCTGTGATGTTATTAGAGCTCTTGAAACTAGTCATATTTGAAGTCAGCTACAATCCTAGGTTTGGAGGTATAGTGGAATGATCACTAAGTATGGAATAAGAAGGCTCTATTTTGCATTCTATGATTGAATGGACTGAATATTCTTTGGTTAGTCACCCTGCTAGGCCTCAGTTTTCTGACCTGTAAAATGAGATGACTTCAAGCCCCCTTTTCATTATGTAATCTAAATATCTACAGATTATTTTCTTTTTCACCAAAGCAGGACATCATTATTCATACCAAAAGCACATTCCATGTCCAGCCACTAGAAATTCAGAACTAACTTTTTAAATCCAAATACATCTATGAAGTAATTTTTTCCTAAATCTGAAATAGACTTAGCAGTATGTGTTCTTGGATAAGCCACAACTCATGTGTGCCTTTGGCAAAATATTTCTACCCAGCTCACAAAAGTAAATGTAACTCTTAAATGAAAATATGTGAATAAATTTTTGTCACCTTAAGTTAGGCAATGATTTTATAGATATGACATCAAAAGCAAAAGTGACAAAAACTAGATGAATTAGACTGTATCAAAATTATAAACTTTTGTGTAGAAAGGAAACCATCAAGAAAATGAAGAGACAACTCAGAACATGGGAGAAAATATTTGCAAATCATACATTTGATAAGGGACTTGTATCTAGAACATGTAAAGAACTCCTACTACTCAATAATAAAAAGACAATCCAATTTAAAAATGGGCTAAGCAGATATAGAATCAACCTAAGTGTCCACCAACAGATGAATGGATAAAGAAAATGTGATATGTATGCACAAGGATACTATTCAGCCATAAAAAGAATAAAATCCTGTCATTAGTGGCATCCTGGAAGAAACTGGAGGACATTATGTTAAGTGAAATAACCCAGGAACAGAAGGATAAATGCCGCACATTCACATTCATATGCAGAAGCAAAAACAGTTGATTCCCTAAAAGTAGAGAATAGAATAGTAGTTAGTGGAAGATAGGAAGGGTGGAGGGGAGGGGTGACAGGAAGAGGTTGGTTAAAGGGTACAAAATTAGAGCTAGATAAGAGGAATAAATTCTAGTGTTCTATAGCACTGTAGGGTGAAGATAGTTAACAATAATTTATTATAATATTTACAAATAGCTAGAAGAGAGGATTTTGAATATTCTCAACACAAAGAAATAATACATATTTGAGATCATGATTATGCTAATTAGCCTGATTTTATCATTACATATTATACATATCAAAATATCACCATGTACTCCATAAATATGTACAATTATTGTGTGTCAATTTAAAAAATTTAAAGGGGCAAAGAGTCTGACAAATGACCAATAAGAATATGAAAAATGCTCAATATTATAGTCATTAGGAAAATGCAATACAAAACCACAATAAGATACTACTTCATACTCACTAGGATAGCTATAATAAAAAAGACAGACAATAACATACAGTATAACAAAGGATGTGGAGAAATTATAACCCCCACACATTGCTGGTGGGAATGGAATGTAAAATGATGCAGACACTTTGGAAAACATTTGAGTAATTTTTCTAAATGTTAAACATTTACCATATCACCCAGCAATTTTACTTCTAGGTATATACTCAAGAGAAATGAAAACATATGTCCAAAAAAACACTTGTGTGTGAATGTTCTTAGTATCATTATTTTTTAATAGATGAAAAGTGGAAACAGCTCAAGTCTCCATCAATTGGTGAATAAATAAACAAAATATGATATATCCATATAATGGGATATTATCTGGCAATAAAAAGAAAGGCGTATTAATGCATGCTATAACATGGATAAACCTTGTAAACATTACGCTAAGTAAAAGCAGCCAGTCAAAAAAGACACATATTGTATAATACTATTTATATAAAGTGTCCAGAACAGGCAAATCTATGGAGATGGAGAATATGTTAGTAGTTGCCTAGGACTTGGGGAGAGTGGTGATGGGGAGTGATCACTAATGGTTACAGAGATCCTTTTAAGGGTTATGAAAGGGTTCTAAAATTAGATCGTGGTAATGGTGGCATAATCCTGTGAATATACTAAAACCATTGAATTGCACATTTTAAATCAGTAAACATTTATGGTACATTTTTTATATCTTAATAAAGCTGTTTTTTTAAAAAGCCGATGCATAAAGGCATATGTATCTAAAGAGGACTTAATGCTGATCAAGACATTTAGTTTCTTCTCTTTCTCTCCTTTTGTAAGAAACAGATAACACTCAGATTGTAAAATAAAAAACACTGACCAAGGAGCCTGCCTAGCTTGCATGGTATATCATGCATGTAAACTGCATTTGATATGTTATTTCATGATCAACAACAAAAATCAACTCTTTGATACATATAGAACTGTTCTGATTTGTATAGAAAAGTACATTTTTCTTAGAATTTATCTATTAATACTTTTCAGTTCATACACAAAATAATGGATTTCTTTTGATAGATAGATTTTTATTTATAAAAATTAACTTCATACATAGTTGAGGCAAAAGATCTAGTTATATACTTAGAAAATTTCTCCTAATTTTAGAGAGGATTTATAATTGTTTATCCTATTCTCCTGTCAGTCATTTCATTTCTAAAATTTAAAAATTTTTAATTTCTTTTTCACATAGGAGTAGAAAACTGGTAATTGACATATAAAAATGTAAATATTCTATTTGTGACATATTTTGATTGGGTTATTATGGACAACAATATCAAAGATACAAGAGAAATATTAGGAAGAATAAAAAAGAAAATATTAAACTTTGGTTCATTTTTGGAAATTAACCTAGGTTACAAATTTTGCATTCCAACTATTTCCCTTCTATGGAGCTATTATAAGGTAAAATAGGAATGAAGGATAAAAAGGAGAAATTGATAAAAGAAGGAAGGAGGAATGGAAGGAAGGAGGGAAGGAAAAAAGAGAAAAATCAATGTGTCTCAAGTATATGCACAATTTATTTTAAATTAACTCCTGTTATTTTTATAAAAAGTAAATACAATTTTATATGTAGAAATTTGTTTATCTACAATGTCTCAATTTCTTATGACTATGAAACAGTCCATCTTAGTAATTTTTATTATCTTCGTTTATTTATTCGTTCAAACATATTTACGTAAAACCTATTATGTTCCAAAAGTTATGTTAAGCTCTGGGGATACAGAAATGCTATAATTTCTGCTCTCAGAGATAGTTAAAACCTTGCAGAGGAAGAAAGACATTTACAAATGTGGATAATAATAAAATGTTAGTCGATAAATACTTTTAGTGTCTAATTGATCAGATGGAATGATGCATTTCACATGGGGCAAGTATGTGTGTGAATGTGTGTGCGTGAGAGAGACGGAGAAAGAGAGAGAGGGGGAGAAAGAGAGGAGGAGAGAGAGGTCTACATGGAGAAAATGACATTTATGTGGAGTTTGTAGTGCCAGGTGCTTGAGAGATGAAGAGTGCACGAGTGATGAGTCTTTCTGATAAGACAGGGAAGCAAATTAAAGATGGTCTCTTCTGTCATATTGAGGAGTTTTGATTTGATGCTCTAGGACAGAGATTTTCATTTTGAATAGCCACTCTGATTTACTTGTAGTGGCAGCCAGACTGCTGTACTGAGCAGTGTTAAAGTTAGTCTAGACTCGTGAGAAAGAGTCTCCTGATGCATTAATGATGTCTGCCATGGGTACCATCCTGAGAAAGAATGATATATATTCCATATATTTGCTAACCCTGTTGCAAAAAAAAAAAGAAGAAGAAGAATTGTGGAGGAATTAAGCAGATGATCAATATGACAAGATTTTCATTTTAGAAAGTAGGAGGATAAATTCAAAGATGGAGGTAGGAACAGTTAGTTGTAGAGAGACAAAATAGAATTCTACTGCAGAGACTTCTAAGCATGTAAGGCAAGCATATGATCATGAGAACTGGAACTAAGAATAACAACAATGAGAATGGAGGGTGCTATGGATCGAATGTTTATTTCACCACAAAGTTCATATGTTGAAGCCCTAATCTTCAATATGATGGTATTTGGAGGTAGAGCTTTTGGAAGATAATTGAGCATAGATGAAGTTATGATGGTGAAGCTCCCATGATAGGATTAATGGCCTTATCAACAGAAGAAGAGGTAGGAGTGCTCGCTATGCATGCATGCACCAAGGAAAGACCACGTGAAGACACAACCTGGAGGAGGGGAAGAGGGCCTTCATCAATAATCGAACCATGCTGGCCTCTGATCTCAGACTAACAGGCTACAGAACTGTGAGACATTAACCTTTATTGTTCAAGCCGTCCAGTGTATGGTAATTTGTATGGTGGCCTGAACTAAGATGGAGAAAAATATTTAACAGAGATATTAAAAAAAAAGGGGTTTCTTCTATAAAGATACAAGAACTTAGCATGTGTAAGAAACCTAAAAAGATTCCTAAAATTCTATCATGGATATCTAGGTAGATTCCAATCATTCATATAGGGATTACAGCAGAAGAAAAAGGGATAGTGGGAAAATATCTGAGAGTGGTTGAGACATCTTGAATAAGAAAGTGTCCAAGATTGTGTACATAATTCTGGAGATCAGCAAAGGAGGGCCTTGAAACAGAAAGTTCATACGTATCATCATATAATACAATAGTAGTTAAAGAAAGGTGACATTTTGTCTAGAAAAACTGTCTATAAATGAGAAGTGAGAAGACAATGTATTCTAAGAAATGTGTATTTGAATTAAATTAGAGCACAATTCAAAACATTAGTGATAAAGGCACTCAAAGTAAGTAAGAAGGTGTGTTGGCAGAAGACAGAGGTTAGCGCTTTCTAGGGACAAGGAACTAGAAATACAAACGCATGAGTACAGAAATGAGCAAGGCTGTGTGAGTCAAGGTAAAGGAACAGGCACATGAAATTCTTTGGGAAATTAACGAGTGGAAACCTGGATAGGATGTGTGACTGGAGGCATTAGCTAGACTCAGTTCCATGATGCACTTTATGAACTGCTGTAACTTTACACATAGCAAACACAGCTTATTTTTAATTATTTACTCCTGTGACTAAGTCTGGGTTGTAATTTAAAAATAGATTTTCCAGTGCAAAAGAAGTTGCACAGGAAGGAGCTCCTTGCTGAATTAAGCTGTGCTTAAGTGAGAACTGCCGCTTAAGAACAACACGTTCCCTGTGAAAAAAGATGGCAAATCCATTTCAGTGAGCCTAACCTTTACGGAGTGCTATTATCAACTCAATTGTATGTTTTTTCCTGTTTCACAAACATGTTCCCAAAAGACTTTTAAAATAGCTTTCTTTCCTGATAAATTGTTGTGCCAAGCACTTTTTCTGATTCACAGCCTTTGCTAGACCAGGATGTGTTAAAAAAAAAAAAAAAAAAAAAAGCCCTGTCACACTTGACAGGGTTTAATAGGCCTTAACAATGACAGTGAGACATTTTCTTAACCTGAGTGCCCCCTTCCTCACTGAATCTTGATTAAGACAGTACATTTCATCGAAATATGAAACACCGTGAAGAAACTAAAGAAGCAACATCTTCCAGAAAAGTCACCATGTTCAATCAAAGCATCTAGTCAAAAATCTGTCCACGAAAGTAGGATTTCTTTTTTTCTAACAAGGAGAAGAAAAAAAAATCACCACAGAAAATAAAACTTTTTTGTAAAAGTTAAAATAAAACAATTAAATCAATCATATGAAATGGTTCTCTAGGTACCTAGTAAGTGTTGTGTGTGTAAAAGCTAACAGCCACAACATCCTGAGGTCTGCCTCGGTCATTTCAAAGTGAATTCCAGGCCTTGCTGGAGTATTTGCTCAAACTGCAACTTGGCTTGTGGTACTCTGCATATCTGTCTTTCCGGTGAGGAGTTTCCTCACTAAAATGCCTTCTGAGCTGCAATAACAATGGCAATCTCAAAAGAAAAAAAAAGATGAAAGTAAGTAAAAGATAAACAGCGTCCCACGGACACTTTGGTGGAGGAGGCTATGGCTGGACAGCTCACATGAGGCTTTCTGGAGCAAGAGTCGATATAGTTATCTCAACAGTTGCTGCTTTTGGCAGCAGATAACAACAATGAAAAATAATACCAGTTGGGGACTTATACAGGGGAAAGAAAAGATAGAACAGTAGAAAGCGAGACACACGGCAGAGAGCCCAGGTTTCGCATGGAATAACTCTGGGTTTGGATACCAGCTGCACTGTTAATTAACTTGAATTCCGGCAGAAACTTAACCTATAACATTTACCTTGTTTCTGTAGCTATAGTATGGGGAAAATACATGTAGCAAAGGGATATTGGGGGGGTTAAATGTAATAATCCACACATTCACCTATCAGAGCATCTGGGAAGTGATACTTGCTCAGTTAGTGATGGTCTCTCATTCCTTTGCAGAAGAAAGATGTCTTGATTTGCTTTAATATGCCCCAGTTACAAGACTTGTAATGTTCAGTAAAATTACATGTGAACATTTAACAATGCCAACTTTTGTAGCTCTCTATAAACATTTAACAATGCCAACTTTTGTAGCGTTGTGGGCTAATGAACATGGAAGGGTTTTACCATATTCAAGAGTGAGTGAGGATGAGCATTTGTCTCCAAAATCGCTTGTTTTCTTATCAAAACTGCATTTCTCTGCATACACAATACTGCTGACCCTTGCTCCATTAGCTTGTGCCTTTTTAACTATGTATCAGTCCTCCCTTTTAAGATTAGTCATAAACACTCAAGTCTCTCTCATCTTTTTTCATCATCCTGAGGACAGTGTTATTACAGAGGTGAAATCTTTTATGCTTTGTCACAAACACAGACTCTAAAAAGATTTCTGCATTTGCATTATCAACTCTTGGCTTTTATTTGCTTCATCAATTCCTGGATGAAGAAGAAAACCAGTGAAGCTGGAGGTGTTACATACATTACCTGGAAATAGCATGGGGTTATTAGTTGGAGATAAATTGCTATAAGGAAGTAAAATGCAAATGGTTGAAGGAGAAAGAGAAGCCTGCAGCAATTAAGCTTAGGAGACAGTTTGGTAGTTTGGAGGAATGGCTGCTGAGTTCCTGAGAGATACTTACTTAGCATGCAAGAACTAGGGAAATAACTTAAGAAAATTTGTTCTTATGAAATACACCCACTTGGACTATTTAAGGCCCGTGTATGCGTACCTTTGTGTATCTGTATGAAGGTGTGTGTGTGTGTTTATGTTGCATTTATTTAAACCTAGTGTTGTGTCTGTTAATACAAAATAGTACCAATATGGGGCTGTGAGGCAGCTGGGCTTTATCACCTCATTGATAGGATGCCTTGTCAAAATTTGACACCAGACCACTCCACCACCATCTCCAGCAAAACAAAACAAAACAAAATTACCCGATATGTGGTGTGTGACTATCAAATTTATCATCTAAAATGATTTTTAAGCTCAAAAATAACTCAATGTCTTGTTTTGTAATATTGCATATATTTGATTTAGTTCTTACTGTTATGAAAATTATTTGTAAGAAAATATGTACTTTTAAAAATTGGAATTTAATTCCTCAACTAGTACAGATGTACAGAATGTTTAGTTCACATTTGAAACTTAAGTTTTCTGCTAAATAGCTTCAACATAAAAAAATCTTAGGAGAGTTCCCTCTCTGCAAAGATGTGGGGTATGGGTTGGTGAGAAAAAAGAAAAGGCAAAAAAAAAAAAGAGGAATTGGGCTTTTATTTATTTTTTCATTTGTTTGTTTTTACTGATGATCTTTTTAACTAACCATTGCTGATAATGCTGTAGTTGGTACTTAAAATAAAAGACTAATAAGTGTTTGAAAAAAGATGTGGTTTGGTCACCTTTTGCAGTGTGTACATGTTTGTGTATGTTTGTGTTTATGTATGATGGTAAGAGAGAGAGACAGAGAGAAACAGCTAAAAACTGGAAGACAGAGACAGAAGGACAGTTCTTCCAGGTTTATTTCCTATCAGAGAAGGAGTGATTGAATCAACATTATTAAATATGCAAATTAACGATTCAATTGAAAACTCCTTAATCAGATGTATGATGAGAAGAACTTTGGAAAAAATAGAGTTATTTTGTACGATAATGCTAACAATACTTTGTGAAGGATCCAATTACTGATTATCTTTTCAGGACTTTGACTCTATCATCCCCAGGAAACCTTATCTGAACTCTTAATTTCTTCACTTTCCATCAACGTTAATGCCTACCCCAAAGATAGGATGAATGCACCATCTTTATGCACCCTCTAACAGTACGTTATCACACTAGATAGTCAGGTCTGTGTTTTGTTTTTGTTTTTTTAAAAACTTCCCCACTAAACATAAATGCTGGTTGAGGTTATTGCCTTACTAATCATTAGGTTCCCAGGGTATTTCCTATTATGCATTAATCTTCACTAAGTTTTTTTTTTTTTTTGGAGACAGAGTCTCACTTTGTTGCCTGGGCTACAGTGAGTGCCGTGGCTTCAGCCTAGCTCACAGCAGCCTCAAACTCCTGGGCTCAAGCAATCCTTCTACCTCAGCCTCCCAAGTAGCTGGGACTATAGGCATGTGCCACCATGCCCGGCTAATTTTTTCTATATGTATATTTTTAGCTGTCCAGATCATTTCTTTCTATTTTTTAGTAGAGACGGGGTCTCGCTCTTGCTCAGGCTGGTCTGGAACTCCTGACCTTGAGCGATCCACCCACCTCGGCCTCCCAGAGTGCTAGGATTACAGGCGTGAGCCACCGCGCCCGGCCTTCACTAAGTTTTTAAGTGAATAAATAAATGAAATAATTATCCATTACAAAATATGTATCCATAGTCATAATATTTGACATTTTTTAATGCTTTACAAAGACTGAGTACAGTAAAATTCATAAATATTTAGGGCAAGTAAAAACTAAGATAATTTGTTGTGTCCATTTGTAAAATAAATTAGGAAAAGCACTTAAACTGCTCAAAGGAATTGTTTTCCCATACTTTTGAAGAAAATAACCAGAAAATAGTAGGCAATAATAATGCCATGGCAATCAAAATGAGAACTTTGTGAACAAATGGTTCAAATAAACCATTTATTTTAATTCATAGATAATGCATATTCAAAACTTCAGTAGTATATTTTTGCCTATTAATCCTAGAAATTTGTGCTGATGTTGACTTTTATATCACAAAAGAAAAAAATCCAATTTTAATAATAAAAGAATGAAAAGTCTTTGGGCATACAGTAAGGACTGAGATGTCACAAAATATGAATATACAAAGCTTTGACATTAAAACTCTCTTTAGCAACAAGCATATATTTAGGTAACATATTGCATTTTAAAAATCCAAACAGCATTAAGATGAATATGAATAAATCCAGTTACTAATTTTAACCAAACCTGGGGATTACAGAGGAGACAGAATGAAGGCTGGTTCTAGCAACAACAGGTGTGATTCTAAGGCTTTCCTTGCACTGTGCATGGGTTTTGCTAATATTCCCACCTCTCCAAGTTGTCTCGGTTTCTGTTACTGAGCAAGCTCTACACAGTTGGAGCAAAACCAAACCATTTATCTTTTGGTGGCCTCAGTTCTTATTCTTTTTAAGCTTTTATAATAAAAGTATTAGACTAGATTCTAATGTTCTTTAATTCTATTGTTCTGGGGGAAAAATATCATCGTTATGGAATCTAAGACACATATATTAATGCAAATACATTAAATACTGAAAGCCAAAGTAAAAAAAAGTTTTTCTCATTAATTTACTTCAGATATACATGAAACAAAATATTACAGTTAGTAACAATGCTATTTTCATATTTATTTATGTATTTAGAAAATTTATTTTTAGATTTTACTTTAGAGTGAGTTTTTTTCTTTCTCCTCTGAGTGCCTTAATTAATAAATGAGTAAGGTCACACTCCTAAGAAGCATGATGGTATATATTAAAGTTTATTTAAAGCATAATTAAGAAATAGAGAGTCCAGACATAAACCCAAAGTTGTTTAATATGAATGTTCATAAAATTGTTATTTACTACATATCTTTCTTTTAAAAGTTAGGATAATACAGAAGCCTAAAGGCCTATTGCAGGAATAAATAAATGAATTTACTACAACCTTGTACTGGGGTCCTCTCTTCTGTACAGATGAAAGAAAAAAAAACCCGTAAAACAAAATAAAACTCCCTTCAGCAGCTGGTTTTGTTTTTGCTCTTGGGATAATCTAAAAGGGCTTTGGATTTTATTGTAATTCATGTACAAATTCTCACATCTCAGAAAAGCTACCAGCAAAATTTTAATAGAAGAAATTAAGTAATTTAATCACTGTATAGTGGAGTGAGATAATTATATTCCAGCAATAGCTAAAGAATAGCTACACCAAGAAAAATAAGATTTATAAATGCAGTTTTTCTTTATCATTTCTAATTCCATTCTCTCTCCGTGTTCTGTATAGTTAGTAATTAAAACAATGTTTCACAGAAGTACAGAATTTGCTTTTTCTTAAAAATAAGAAGCAATCACATTTTAAAGGGAGCATGAATAAATTAATTCAGAGCACATAAAATGTTCGCAGCTACCCTCCATTAGAGGTCTGAAGTCTTTCCTTCTGCTCCCCTTCCTTTCCTCCAAGACTGTAACAATCCCTGTGAACTTTTTGTAAAGGAATGTTTTACATGTGAATGCCTTTAATTGACTCCCTTTACCAAATAATGATGGATAATAGCCCTGTTCTCCCTGGGAAAGTGTTTACAACATCAAGTCTTTTTTTCCCCTCTATTGGGTCAGCTTTTCAAACTTATTTGTTTTGATTCCGGGAATAACTTTTAGTAGAGTATCAGGATGTCTCTCTGGACCAAAGGAGATGCTGTTGCGATCTAAGCATCAGTCAGAAAATAAATATTTTCTTGTTAAAATGCTAGGATCAAACAACTTTAAGCAAGAGACATTTGGCAGCAAATATTTGACTTTGTAGTAATATAACTTTAGTGCAATGATTGCATACACCATCGAACACAGCAACTGTCCAAAGCATAATCTCCAGTCAACTTACCTAATGGCATTCTGTATTCTAGAAAAGCTTAACTTTATTCACACATTCAACAAATGTTTATTGAGCCACTAGTATGTGCCTGACACTTGGCTAGGTGTTGAGAAAATAGTGATGAATAAAAGTAGATTAGAGGCCAGGCACGGTGGCTCACGCCTGTAATCCTAGCACTCTGGGAGGCCGAGGCGGGTGCTCAAGGTCAGGAGTTCGAGACCAGCCTGAGCAAGAGGGAGACCCCGTCTCTACTAAAAATAGAAAGAAATTAATTGGACAACTAAAAATATACATACAGAAAAAATTAGCCGGGCATGGTGGCACATGCCTGTAGTCCCAGCTACTCGGGAGGCTGAGGCAGGAGGATCGTTTGAGGTTGCTGTGAGCTAGGCTGACGCCATGGCACTCACTCTAGCCAGGGCAACAGAATGAGACTCTGTCTCAAAAAAAAAAAAAGGAGATTAGGAGATTAGAAGCAGGCATTTGTAAAATTATAATAGGAGAGACAAGTATTAGTGTAATATTCATACAAATTTCAAACTACAAATGAAAACGACTCCTATGAAGGAAGAAGATAACCCAGTCTGGAAGATCAGGAATTATTTCACAGAGGAAGTGGTGTTTTACTTACTTGATATCTGAAGTTTGAGTCTTTAGGCAAAGACTGGGGGGCGTGGGTGAGGGATGGGGTGGGAATGGATGGAAGGGGTGGGAAAAACATATGCAAATGCCTCCTATCTGGAAGGAATACAGGCCAGAGGGCAAAGGAGAGAGTTGTGTCAGATGGGACTGTGAAAAAAGGAGGGACCCTAACAGGGAGGGAGTTAGATGACTTTGTTAAAGACTCTGGCCTTTGTCTTATTACACTGGCAAACATGTGTTTCCAGTAATTGGCTGACAAGAAAAGATTTGGTTTAGTGCTGAGGAGCAAAAGTCAGAGGGAAATGGTTTAAGGAGTGAGGGAAGAAATCAGTAAGAATAAGGAGTTCTTTTAAGAAGGTTGTGAAACCAACCGCCTTTTTCACAAATCAATAATGGGGTGCAAGGTGAGAACTGTGGTAAGGGCCTAACTAAAAATAATACACAGGCCTACCTAAAAATAATGATAATAATTAGCAACTGTCCCCCTGTAATTGCCACTCTGAAGCCACACAGCTGGTGGTTATAAAGATTCTTAACTTCTCCCCATAGCTGTGTCCATAAAGATTCTTAACTTTCTCCGTAGATAACATCACCTTTTTGAAACCTAAAGGTAGTTTTTAAGATATCTTCCAGATCCCACATTCCAGTGGATTAGTTGACCCACCCAAAGGACCAGTGGCCCATTCCATGAAACCTACTCAAGTGGAATTGTGACCCCAGTGACTGAAGCAGCCCAAGAGGATGATTTCTACACCCCTATAGTTTTGCCCCATTAACAAATCCAATTGCCTAATCCCTTGTCTGTCAAACTATCCTTAAAAACCCTGTCTCCCAAATTCCCTGGGAGGTGGATTTGAGAAATTTCTCCTGTTCCCGGATTAGTGTATGTGGAATAAAGACTCTTTCTTTGCCTTGTGAACCCTGCTGACTCAGTGTATTGGCTTCCTGTTGGGCAGCAGGCATATGGACCCGGTTGGGCGGCAACAGTTGGCTTTGTAAAGGGAGAAGAAAGGGATACAATGGTGGATGTGGGAGAACCTGCAGAGAAAAGAATTGTATTTTTAGATGAGAGTGCCTTGAATATTTAAAAGTATTAATGGGGGATGCCTTTGAGTTGAAAAGTTTGAATATAAAAGATATCAGGGATCTTAAATTCCCTCAAAATTGGAGGAAACAGGATGCAAAGCAGCACTGGCAATCTTTAAATGTTGAGAAAGAAAAAGAGGATACTGAGTCTGATAAACTTACAGGTGTGGCAATCTGTAGGTTGAGGGAGTTGTGTTCTGTAAACTTGTTTTGCTTTGAAACACTGGTTTTTGGAAGGGAAGGAAGAAGTGAAGTGAGTGATTAGCATTTATGAAAAGTACAGAAGGTTAGAAAGGCTATTTTAGACCTGGAAGAATGTATTGGCTAAATAAACCAAGTAGGATTTCTGTGTAAGGAATAAACTGGTTTGAGCTAAGCTAAAGTTTGCTAATGGGTGGGGAGGATCATGAGTTCCACAGCCCACAGGGGATAGATTTTAGGGGGTGAAGAAGAATTGATGGTTGGATCAGAGGATCATAAGGCACTCCAGGCTGGATACAGAGGTCCATGTGTGCCTTTGCACTTTGGGATGAGAGCATGGTAGAGGTAGTCTCAAGGGTCTCAAGGTATGCGTGCGTGTGTGTGTGTGTGTGTGTGTGTGTGTGTGTGGTGATAGGTGGGGCCATAGGGTTCAATGGCATTTAGATAATTGTTTCTGATGCATCATGCTTCAAACTTGTATGTAAAAGAGAGAATCAATAAGTATTTGTTATTTTTTCTGGTGTGTGATAAAAGAATGGATGACGTGAAATAAAATCAACTTCAATGACTGATGAAAGCTTAAAGAACATAGATTCTTTTATATTGTAGTTGAGAACTTTGCTAACCAAATCTTCTTTTTTAAATAGTACCCTTTACACTTCTTAAACTCAGATACCCTGCTTTGGGCTTCGGGAGGCCAAGGTGGGAGGATTGCTTGAGGCCAGGAATTTGAGACCTGCTTGGGCAATATAGTGAGGACCTCCCCCCCAAATCTCTACAAAAAAAAAAAAAAATCAGCCAGGTGTGAGTCTGTAGTCTCAGCTACTGCAGAGGCTGAGGTGAGAGGATTGTTTAAGCCCAGGAGTTGGAGGCTGCAGTCAGCTATGATCATGCCACTGCACTCCAGCCTGAGCAACAGAGTGAGACCCTGTCACAAAAAAAAAAAAAAAAAAAAAAAAATCCTATATCCCTAGAATTACTGAAAGTAATGTACTAAAAATACATTTTTAACTCTATCTTAAATTGCAATAGTTTAACATTAAGCAATTTCTATATATAACTGTAAATAAAATGCTACTATAAATACTATTAAATTGATTCTCATTCATGAGTGTATGTACTAATGATGTTGATAACAGTATCTGCTACAGAGAAACTGTTACTATCTGCTAAAGAGATTTTAGGTGAAACAAACTCATCCACTGCTACAGTTGCTTGGCCAGGCAAAGATACCTTCTCCAAGGGAAGCAATCTATAAGGTAGCAATGACCCACAATAGGATCTAGTGCTAAAAGGATGATTTGAGCCATTTTAAATCTCTTTTTCGAAATTTTAATTAAGAGAAAATTAATTATTTAATGGTAGATGATGAAATGGAATGATACTTAGAGAAAGGCCAAGATATGGAATCAGCGCCTTAACATATGATAAAGTATATAGAATGGGGCCATTAAATATCATGAAATATTGTAGCAGACAAGGCAGAAGAAGCAGAGATAAGGATAAGCCGAAGGAGTAAGGAATGTGGTAGAGAATGATATACGGAGTGGAGAGCAAGAATCAGCACCTTTCTGATGAGAGGCATTGAGAGGCAGAGATGCAGACAAGGACCACGCAGCTGAGACAGCAACAGCACAGGTCTAAACAGAGTGAAGTTACAGGGATTCACATGCTGAAAGCTGTGAGAGAGCGGCCCTGGATCCTTCCAGTTTTAGAATTGAGTCAATCTGTGTGAGACAAAGCTCTAAGTCTTTCCTGGTTTCCTAAAGCATTCCTGCTTTTCCTATATCCATTAGTCAGAAGAGCTTGAGCAGGTGTCATTTCTTCAAATCCACACTCTGTATGGAATGTGGATGATTTTCCCCTTGAGTGGCCCCAAAACTGGAAGAGGACTGAAAGAGGGACTCTAGAGAATCGGCACCCCGGCTTACTGTGGCTTCTGACTTGAGGCATCTTTGAGAATTCACTTGTTTCCCTGACCCTCTTCTTCATCTGTTAAATGAAATATTTAAGGTAAATTGTCTCCATTGTCCCTCGCTTTCTAACTCTTTCTGGTTTCACATGAAAAGTCTGCTTTTTAGTATATTCAATAGATCTTCACAAAAGATATGACTATATTTGTAAATTTAAACATAGACTATTGTCAGAACTATTCAAGCTAAAGACAGCCTCTGACTGCTATTATAAAGCTTTTTTTTTTTTTTTTTTTTTTTTGAAGAGTAGAGGATGTAACTGTGATGAGTAACAGTTGAATCAAACCTTAAGGGCCTAAGTCTTAATATAAAACAAAATGGGACATTTAAGTAATGTAAATAGCTTTCAGAGTTTGAAGCCTGAGACGTCTCAAAATATTTGTCACTTGATAAGGAACTCTTGTTAAGTAATTTCAGACATAGGAATAACTAGTTTTTATTGATTGTTTTCTCTCAACTGGTACTATTATAGTTAATATGGGATGATAAATATGCTTTGTCTTCTGAGAATTCACAGTCTAGTAGAAAAACAAAAGAAACACAGAAAATGTTCAATTATCTTGGTATATGATATAAGGATCAATCTCTGTAAGTTTTCATGGAAGGGGTTATTCACGTGGGCTGAGATGCCCAGAGTTATGGAAGTGGAAGTTCCAGAGAGGGGGAGTATCTAAGAGTGGCCTTAAAGAATAAGTAGGAGAAAAAGTGTGTGTGTGTGTGTGTGTGTGTGTGTGTGTGTGTGTGTGTGAGAGAGAGAGAGAGAGAGAGAGAGAGAGAGAGAGAGACAGAGTGTGAATATTCCAGATAGGAGAAGTAGCATGGGCCAAGACAAACACAGGAAGAAAAGCATGAACATCACATGGACATAGCATTTACCTCTGAGAATTTCAAAGAGACTTCAACATTCCTTGTTTTCTTTCATGTCATATATTATTATATGTGATTATTGTCAGCTGTTATATTTTAAACCTCATAAGTGAATCACTACGTTATCTGATTGCTGCTCTACCTATAACGGTTATATCATGATTTTTACTCCCTCCCAAATGAGGAAAGCCAGAGAATGTTATAAGACTATAACAATATTTGACATTGAAATTTACATATCAAAAAGACAAAAGTAGGGGCAGGTTAAGTCTCTAGCAAATACTAGAAATAATTCTTTCAGCCAGAAATCTTGATAGGAAAACTGCAAATTAATTGTTAATGGCCTGACTTTGAAATATTCCTCTTCATTCAAGCTATAACTTGTTCACTAACAGCACAAGAACTGGTACAAAAAAACTATTTTAAGCTTTAGTAGATGTACAATACCAAAAGGGGCAATCCAGAGTTGGTTTGTCCATATATATATATATCAGGGAAAGAAGAGTTTTTTGGCATTTGCAAAGACAGAAAATTTGCACTTAATTATGCAGTTAGACATTGATTGAGGCTGGATTGCATTAAATATAAATTGATACTATCTATCTATGTAACTTGGGCAAATTACTCCTTTAATCTCAATATATACATAAATGAAATGTGGATAATGATATTGTATCCTATATAGTGTTGATATGATTATTACATGAAAAATTAGTATGTAGAAAGCTAAGAACATTTTCTGGCACATAGTAAGCACTCAATAAATGTTAGTTATTACTATAATGCAAACTTAATATTGATTTTTTAATGGTTGTCACCCAGCAGGAGGAATGCTAAACATCATATCTAAATTGGAACAGCAAAACAAATATTTTATTTATGTACAATTTTATTTGTAGGAGGGAAGTTTTGGTCTACCATGTTTTATTAGGGTGTGTGGGAAAGTCATATAATTGTAGTTGCCTAAGAAAGTCAATTAGCATATTTTTATCCAAGAAAGTTTCTAAATTTCTCAATATTAGTCAACCATATTTCATTCTTAAATATAAAAATAACTTAAAAAATTACAAATACGTGGCCACATTTTAAACCCACTACCTACGTCTTAACATAGGTAATAGCATGTCACAATGCACTCATTTAAAATCCACTTTGCATTAAAAGGGTCGTAATTATCAGCAGCCACACCTGTAAGAGATTGAAAACATAATCTTTCTTTTTTTCATAACAGAATAAATAATGCCTAAACTCAAAGTACATATATGAATCTTGGCTAAAAATGGCATCTAACTGGCATGCTATGCATGATACACCATCTGCTATCTTTATGCCAACTGCACAAAGATACACACAAGTGGAAGAAAAATTTATGGCAACACTGACTTTGAAGACAGATTTTCCCCAGACTATGGAGGCATTCCCATTAATGTAGAGCTAGACTCAGAAAAGACCATTGCCTACCCACCAGGCAAAAAGTTGACATACATATCACCCCAAATTTACTATTTTCTCTGAAGCTCAGAGAACGGATCTGTACCCATGATGAAATTAGTTATTATAAGTGCTTTTTTTAAATTAAGGGAGCCATTCTTTTCATACTTCCCCCTCCCCCATTCATCCAGGAATTTAATTTCCCAGAAAATAAGAAATATATTTTGTTTATTGATTGATTGATTGATTTGGTTAGGCATAAGCACTGGTGCTGTCACAATAATCTCTGTGGTTAAATGTTAATCCCACAGGTTAAAACCTAATAGGCAAAGAATAAAGTAGCAAGAGCCCTGGTAGCAATACATCAAGCTTCCTGAAGAAAGAGGTTTTTGTGCATTCTATTGGTCAAAGTGCAAGAGCTTCAGAAGACAGGATAAAAGGGATATTAGGATACTGAATATAAGACAATTCCACACCAGATCAATCCAAATAAATGCTTAGACAGTTATTGCCTAGATGTTGGGACTTTTGCTAAAAGCTATGCTTACATACCTGCCTTTGACCTTTTCACGTGAAAAAGGAGTTGTGTGACAGGACCCTAGAGAATTGAGCATAGCCAAGGCCGATTCACAAATTGTGTCTGTGGGCAAGCAGATTTGTCTTCAGGCAAACAAAATAAAATAAGCAAATAAAAAAACTGCCATGATTGAAAAACGTTGAGGCGCAAAGAAAATCAGGATGTGCAAACACCCCAGTGAGAATGCAGCAAGAAGGTGGCCATCTAAAAACCAATGAGAGGGAGGTGTGAGGAGAAACGAAACATACCAACACCTTGATCTTGGACTTCCAGTCTCTAGAACTGTAAGAAAATAAATTTCTCTTGCCTAATCCCCCTAGTCTGTGGTATTTTATGGCAGCCCTTGCAAATTAATATATTTGGATTGGGTCAGCTCTCAGATCTTGACTGTAAAGTGAAAGCTGATAAGAAATTCCAGTTTTATAAGTGGTATTTTTAAAAATATATTATTTCAAACACATTCTTATTAATAAATAGGTCATTTCATTTATTCAAAGATGAGAACATAGAAATATATTTTAATTTGCAAAAGGAGAATTTATGTTAACTAAAGGAAATGTTTACTGTATGTGAGGTTAAACTGAAAGATGCCAAAAGGATCTTTCTTGGATTAGTTTAGCTAGTGGTATAAATCTGCCTCTAAAGGTTCTATGATGGCATAGTGAATATAAACGGCATAACATTAAGCCATTCTAAATAATAGTTTTAAAAATGGTATAATTAATAACCATTAGTTCTGGAGTCACATGTTATTCTTTTTAAAGCCGAAGCTGGCTCATATACTGACTTAACCTTTGTTTGTCCTGCTAATCATTCAACCTTTAGTTGCTATTGTCACATAAAACCACAAATTCCTAACAGAAACTACCCCAAAATCTATAAAATGAAATCGATGCTAACATTCCTAAGAGAGCCTTGAGAGTAAGAACATTAAAAACATTTTCATGTAGTAGTTGAAGTTAATCAAAATGTTGATATTATTAAAAGATCATATTTTTCCCGGATAATGAATATAAGAGAGAATTTTCCGTTTTTCATATCAAGAATAAGTTTGATTAAAGGAATCATTTAATGAACTAGTTCTGGAAGAGATCAAAGTTCTTTCATGAGGTTATTACACAATATTCATAATGAATATCTTAGAAAAATCTCTTATTTATTGAACTGCTGTTTTGTCAAAGAGCAAAGATAACATTGTTGCTCAAATAGGCTGTCATAATCATATTTCTTCTTCTTTTGAAATTTCTGTAAAAGAAAAGAAATACCCTGACAGGAAGAGGAATTGAACTGCAGTAAAGATTACTGTAGAACAAAATGCCTTTACCAAGTTTCATGTATTTGCCTACAACTGTGATAAAACTCAGGGCAGACTAAAAAAATGTCTACTAAAACCAATTATGAATTCTTGTTAACTACTTCCAGGAGGAAAATAAATCATTAGGGCCTCATATAACTTAATCGGGAGTCTAAAATCAATGGAAGATAATATAAATTTATATCTCAGGAGTATATATTTGAGTGGCATCTTGAGTGAAAAGAAAAAAGAATTTTTAAGTGTACACGTAAGGGGATATAAGAGAGTAGAGGAGTGGGGAAGGTAATTGTTCAGAACATTGGATGAAAGACAGCAAGTTTCTAATGTCTAGTCTTGGGTTATTTATATGAAAATTCAGTAAGAATCCATGTCTAGGGTTTCATTTTTAAGTAGACTTAACATCTCTGAATATTGTATGATATATATGGGTTTCAGTTAAGAGTTTCAAAGCCATTTGAGAATTTGCTTTGAACACACTAAAGGGTATCTGTGAATACTGGTTTATTATATCATGGCTGATTTACAAGAATTGACTTGCCTTTCTTAGCTGGAACTATCTATACCAGGAATACATTAATCCTTAGGGTTACGTAGATCGCAAGACCTCCCATGTGGAAGTTGCTATATTCATTTTTTCCCATCTGAAAATAACTTTATTAGGAAATATCACATGCCTTCTTATTGCTAGGTGACTTATCTAAAAGCACAAGATACCTAAAACAGCTACATAATAATCTTATAGTTCACATACTATTTTTCTAAGTTCAAACACTTTCAAACCTACTCTTGGTTCCATACTACTTACATATTTATCTTAATTATATCTAAATAATAATCTCTTCCATAATTATTCTCAGCAGCCTCTGGATATCAAGTCACATTATCAATAATCCACAAATCCTAATTTTATCTGCACTTTAGGACATCGGACCGCCAGAATCCTACAAAGTTCCAAGTGTTTCTTATAATCTCTAAAGTGATGGTTTACAAGCCAATCTGTTTTGTAGAACTACCACATGCCATTCTTTCTCCAGTGCTCTGACCTATTTTGTCTATGTCCTCCACCCTTAGAGTCAATTGAAGTGACTTTGCTCTTGCCATTACATACTACTGTATCCTGACACTATCTCCTGATGCCTTCATAGTCATCAACTCTTGGGGTACCAGAGTCCTGCTGTGTTCTCTGTGAAATTGGTGAAAAATGGGCTTCAACTTTACTCTCTGCTCTGTTGCCACTGGGCCCTAAGGAAGTACAATTCCTGTTCAGACTTTTACTAATTCTCTCATTAAAATGTCTTCTTTATCTTCAGCTCTCTAGAATCTCCAAACCAGTTCATATGTCCAGTAAAGGATAGATGCCATGCCACCCTTTGAGCCTTTGTGTCCTCATCATCACAGGCTAGGTGAAACAAAACAACAGAGCAAAATAAGCCAACTTCCTCTTTCCTTCTTCAGCAAAATCCAAGGCTCCTTTGCATGTTATTTCTAGTATATGTTACAGATGCTGGTGGGAATGCAGAGGAAGTGGGCAAAAGGAAAGGCATTTGGACCAAGCACCCTATCCTGGTTCCACCTTACTAATAAAAGCAGAAATTGTCAGGAATTCATTGAGGTCGCATTAAAAATTTATTACCAAAAAAGCAAAATTAGATTCTAGAAAATATAATAAAGGACACATACCAAATTATATCCACAGGTCAGGAGTTCCTTATTACTGAAATTTCAATTGAGAGTTAGTATTTTTAGAAAATAGATATTTATATATGGTTTCAGGCAGATTAATAAAATCAATGAATTGAAACAGTTGCATTTAATAAATAAAGTTGGTACTTTATTTTTATTTTTATCTGCTTCACCAGTATGAAGCCAGTTTGATGCCCCTAATAACAAGTCCAGATTGATGCCCCTGATAACACGTCCAGATTCAGCATGTGTAATACAGTATATTTTTTTCTCCATCCTGTTCCAATATAAAAAATTACTGTCTGGTCAGTTTCTTAAGTTAGAAAATAACTCGACAAATTCAATGGACAATAGATTGGATATGAATCCAAAACAGGGTGGTTTCCTGAAGTTCAGACTTAACAGTATGTGACAATTTGCTTTGGGCATTGTGAAAGAGTTTTCTCAAATCTGTCTATTAATAGTGAGGATCTTACGGTAAATATCAGAGAATGGTTTGTTGAGTTCCAAGTTCAACATATAAGAAAATGTCCAGAAGAACACAGTAAAAAATTAAATTTGTATGAAGTGTTGATTATAGATAACTTCTAAGAGACATAATTAGGTAGTTTGTGGACTTTTTATAGAATAGTCAATACAAGCATATTGAAGAAAAATGGGCCCTAATCCTGGTTGTGACACTAGGATAATATTTGGTTTCTTTTAATCAGTCTTTTAACATTCCTGCTTCTCAGTTTTTCATTTAAAAAATGAGCGGGGTTGTATTAAAAAGCTGTAAGGATCCTTCTAGTCCCAAAAAGCTATACAGCTAATATATTAGAATATTTGGATGTAGGGCTTTTGAAATCTCTGTGCCTGGAAATGGCACCAAAGTAATAGAGTTTCAATAGAGAGAATAGAAATGACAATTTACATTATGATATTTAGATAGGACTGTAAGAGAAATAAGTGGCTCTTCCATGTTTCAGTACTAAAATTTTTCAAAGATGAATTTCACCTTCAAAGACTCAAGTTGGGACAATAGTAATAGACTGTAACAGATGAATTGTTCAGCTGCAAAGAACTAGACCTTTCCAAATAGCCACTACAAAATATGAACCAGAATATATAGTTTATATTGTTTTGAATTTAATATACTTTGTGAACAGATACATTTCTTTCTCTTCATTGTTATTGCATGGATTTTTATTTAGAATGCATTTGAAGTTAAGCCAATGTGCTTCCGAGTTACACATATGTATGTATTTTTTACCACATATATTACCAAATATTCCCACCAATATTGTAGCAAAGATGTAGAATCTGAGCTGTTATTAAAGCATTCAATATAATTTTCCCTCATAGAGGAAACACAAAATTCTACCTTCATAGATTATACTTATTATATATAAATATACCCTAATATGATATTGTTGAGGAATATTTTTTATGATCTGGCTGTAAGATGAATTCTAAGGTCTGCTATGACTTATAAAACTTATAATGGGAGAATTCTTTCTAAAGCATTTTTTGTTTGTGCATATTTGTGTGTGTTAGTCTTTGCAGTGATATGGAAGCCTATGTGTCACAGAAACCTATGCGTCAGGGCACTGTTTTCTGGATCCTTTATTGACAAGTCCAGAGGCTTTGGAAAAATTTAGAATAAATGGAAAATAATAAACTTTTGCATGAAATAAGTAAGTGAAATTACCATGCTCTATGAAATGGAATCCCAAATTATTTAAAGTTAGAGTTTGTCATTAATTATACTGTAAATGTCATAAACAAGTTTACTGTGTGAGATAAAAACAAATTCAGCATGACCATAATTTTTTCTTTATAGATAGGGGGCTCTCCTGCTGAAAGCCTAATTACTAATAGCCAAATTCAAGTTAAAAATACAGATATGCCCAATGAGGTAGTTCTTTACAATGGGAATTGATCGTTGGGAAGTGGTTACTCAATTTCTCTTACTGAAGGTTTAAAAGATATTTGGTGCTATATAGACAAAATATTTGAAGGATATGTATTAAATTCCCATCTGGATATTTTGGTGTCACATAAAACAGCCTAAAAAATTAAGAGTGGTTCTAAAGGTTTGCTTGAGTAAACTAATTATTGGCAAGTCCACTTGCCAGGCTTATTGAATCATATTCTTACTCTCCTTTAAATCCAGGGTCTGTTTCTCATTGGCAGAAATGCTTTAAATTCAGCATATCATAAGCTGTGAATATTTATGTTAGGTTTTCCTTTGTGGGATATCTATAGCAGTCTGAGAGAGCAAAGAACATTTAGCCACAGTGGAAACTTCCTGTAAAAATATAGTAAATGACTATGTTTTGCTTATAAACTACACTCTTTATTCTCCATAGGTCCCAGCCATTTCTCAAATATTTTAGGTAGAAATCTGCGCACTTTAACATGAATCGATAAATACAAATGTTTTCATTTGTTTTAAATAACTACTAGAAATATAAGTAGGATATTGTTAAATATTTAGCAGGAATCTATATGTTAATTCAACAAGCCAAAAAGCATCTGGTCATTCATAAGTATCCTCTGACTGATAGAGTAATATAGACTAATATAGATAATCCTGGAAAGGTATAAAGATGGGCAGTTTAGAAAGAGCTGGCTGTAAGTTAAGAAGAACTGGCAGATTTGTAACATTGACAGGTGTAAATAAATTGCGGTACAGCCTGATTGAAAATTTCACTTTATCATATTCATACTGGGGTCTACATATTTTAGGAAGGGGAAATATTTTATCAAAATTGATATATTCCAAAAAAGAAAACTAACATACTCGGAAAGGAAGCTTAAGTAAGGCCTGGGAGACACAATGGAAAACAAATGTTAACAATAATAATATATTTAAGTACAACAAACAAGGTTTTTGGTGTTGGTGTTGTCGTTGTTGTTGTTATTGTTGTTTTAATATGGGGGTTTCCACATAGGGGAAATCTTCACCACATGGACTGTTAGAATTCATTTGGGGTCTAATGGACTCTGGTTGAATTTTGGCCTGAGGGGTCAGATTATTAATGATAGGTCTGAACTTATCCCACAGAACAAACTTTTGGAGTCTGATAAAACCTCTTTATTAGATACTCTATTCAACTGATTGTTTATTTTAAAGGTCAATCCATTTTGGAAAAAGACTGTGGAATTTTCCCACATTTTATGATAACATAAATGTTGACAACTTCTAGTTTTTGCTAGCATATAATGTTATATATTATCAAAAATAAAGCAAGCTATTTGCTAATAGTCATGTCACTAATATAGTTATTACATATAGAATTATACAGCTCCAGTTGCAATGGACCTTTCTTAACTCCATTATAATTTATTATCCTTCATAACAAAAGAGAAGCCCTTTTGGTATCTTCAACCCATTGCTTGCAAACTCTTACGTTTGTTTGCTTGCTGGTATAGCACATTTCCATTTGATTAATGTAATATTGAATTGCATTATTCAAGATTCAATTTTTTCTCCTGTAATTAAGTCAAGTTTGGAAGATGAAGTTAGTTGCTCTGGTCACAAATACAATGTACAATGAAAAGCATATTATAACTCATCATACTTTCATGATAAGAAAAAATCGTATGCATATTTATTGATGAACTTATTCTAACTTATTCCTCTCCTCATGAGGGGAGAAAGTGCAAAGATGAACGGAACACTCTAGTCAAGAACAGTGTCTTTCAAATTTTTCTGTTGACACCCTCTGTAAAATAATTTTGAAAGAACTTCACTTTTTCCAATTGACAGCTTGGTTGCAAAGCATGTAATTTTCAGCACATTTTAAATGTTGACATTTGAAACTATAAATGTTATATCATTCTTTTAAATATTCCCAAATAAATAAAAATACAAGAACAATTCAATATCTACCACATTCGTTACAAGTAAATGAATGTGCTCTTCTTAAGAGTCAGAAATTGTACTTCATTTCTTTCTCTTCTTGAAGTCATAGTCCACTCCACTACCCACCTTTTCCCTCATACAATTTTTATTTTATTGAAATACAGCTTCATATTTCAAATTATTTTTGTGATCCCCTGAAGAGTCAGGAAATTTTATTATATAGAAAAAGAAGGGATTAAAGGTAGAGTGTGATAGGAAAGGCAAAGAGAGGTAGAAACAGATCACTAGATGATCAGGTAGCATTTTTTTTAAGCAGGTAGCATTTTAAAATCTGTGATGTTATGACATCTACATTTTCCTTTGCAGTTGTTTGCATTGCTACTATGTAAAATTCTCCTAATCTTTTCTCATAAAAATATTTATCCTACTCAGAAAGTTCTATACACAAAAATATCTACATGGGTCAAATTTTTATTTTTAAAAATTTTCTGTCCAAATGGCAGTAAATGAATATTTTCAAAAATCTTCCCAGACTGTATCATTACAATTTTTATCAGAAATAATGATGATGTTGATAATAACAGCAGCTAACACTTTTGGAAGGTTTGATAAACTACAAGCACTAATCTAAGCATTCACTATTTAGACCTCTACTTGTATCTATTAATATCTATTCATATACGGAGTGGCCACCCAAGCATGGAAACACAAATGATACATAATAAATGATGCACAGATATTATACTGCATTATAATACTGAATAAGTAATATTTAACTTTCCAGACCTTATGATCACATTATAAGAAACATATAAGGTAAGTAGTATAATTAACCCAAGTTTACCTATGAGGAAACTGAGGCATATTTGGTTTACTAACTTTACCAAATGATTAAAACATGGTCAATTGAGGAGGTAGTTTGGCTCTAGGGTCTATAATCCAGATCAAAACAAAATAAATTTATTATAGATTTTGGTATATAATTTGTTATATAATTTTCCCTAAACACAACAACAAAATTTTATTAGTGATACATCCTTTAATGAGATAAAGAAAGATAAAACCTCATGTGTCTTTTTGAGAGGAGGCTTGCCAGACATCAATGTATCCCCTACCCCTGTCCCTGTGTTTGTGGCCCCGGGGACTGTTACACCTTGCAAAAATGCTCTGTAGTAGCACTCAGAATGGGTGAAAGAATACTTGTGGGGGGTGAGTAAAGAAGTCAAAGGAAGACAGTAAAAGGAAAGGTGGAAAAGGAGAACTGGCCAGAAGCTTGGACCTTAGGAGTTTACTATGGCGGATCAGTTTTAGGAAGGAGTTCAAATGGAAGCTGAGGATCTGGAAACTGATTTCTGTAAAACAAGCTATTCCTGCCTATGCCTTAGGGGTATGCACACATCATTTTGTAAATCATTAGTCTAGAGGAAAGTGTAAGACAGATTAAATGACGAAACTCAATTATACCAAAAATAAAAATGTGTTGCATTTGAGAACCACTGTGCTGGGCAATGTAGTCAGAAAGATAAATAAGACATACACTCTAATTTAATGTAAAGAAAATTAAAAAGGAAAAGAATACATAAATAATTTTGTGTAAGTTTATTATGTACATTGCTTATAACATGCTTCCTACTAAATTTCAATGACAATTTATTTTTATCTATCAATACTTACATATTAAATGTTTCATAACATTGGCATATCAGAATTCCTCTTATGAAAGTGACTGTTCCCTCTGATAAAATACAGTAAAAATCCAGCTTGGATAGAGCAGACTCTTGGTCATAAATATTAATATTAGTAGGTGCCCAGATATTAGAAGAAATCTCCTCTTCATGAGTCAAGATTAGAAAAATACATTATTTTTACTCCTGGGAGGGAAACAGGAAAATGAGTGACAAAAATAAAGAATCAAGTAAAGGCAGAATAGAATTGAAAAGATGGAGAGATGCTGGAACAGAGTAAAATTGATCTTTAAGAATGGTGATGTCTACCATTTGATTTGAAGTTGTTTGCATGGCTGGTACATGAACCTCTCCTAAATCTTCTATTGTGAAAATCTTCGATGGAGTCTACCATGCCCTGAAACAATCTGCGTCAGTGGAATTTTTTATGGAGGTCAACCAAAGGGCTGTTTCAGGGATCAATGCAAGGCAGAACAACTTTATGTACTAGAGAAGAGTCTGATTAAAGTCAAATTAGCAAGGAGGACTCAGGGAAGCATATTCACAAGGGATACTACCATTTTACAGAAAGAATAATAATATGGAAACCTTCCGGTGGTTAGAAGGAATATTGATAGACTTTCACAGCACTGAAGATGAGACCCCCAAGGCACATGATCAAGTACCATACCAACACTTAGTTATTGAGGGGAGGTGTTACATTTAGGTTCATGCTTTATTTTGCTGTGGTATATGAGTATGTAAGTTAACATGAATGACAAGTATATCTAGAAAATGTTCATCATCAATTATGCTACCCTCATTCTTTTGAATCCATAATTTTCATTTGAATTACTTTTATTAGAAATATTGTTCATTACATACCAAAAATGTGAATAGGTTTTTTGTAAACATTCTGTTAAGAAAGTATATCTTTTGATTCTTTAAATACTTATAGCCTATAGGTCATTAATTATGTCTTTTATATACATGGTAGTATACCTATTTTGAACTCTGAGCAATAGGACACTGTACTCTAAAATTTTCAAAAGA
>NW_012154396.1:2000531-2001908 GCF_000956105.1 Propithecus coquereli
AGGTTAAAACTAAACCATATATAACTCAAACAAATATAATGGCAAACTGTAATTCTAGTTCTTAGTTATATTTTTAATCTTTCCAGAGATGATTTTTTCCAACCTCTTTCTTACTGTAATTGAAATTCATTTATATCTTAAACTGTACTTGTTAGAACTGCAATAAAAAGAATTATGAAAACAGTAATTAACTTCTCAAAAAAATTTTACCAATGCTCTGCAAGTCCTGTGAGATCAAGCTAAGCAAAAGAAAGAAATTAAATTTGGACCTTTGATTTTAAGCCAGTTCCAATTTACATCCTTCAAGCTATCAACTAACTATATGTTATAATTTATATGTTGAAAAGATACTTAGAAAATATATAGTGTAATCCTCTTAATGTTCACATAAAGACATGACTGGTACACACAGATACTGGGAGGCCAAAACTAATTCTTTCCTAGTAAGTGAATTTTCTACCATTATTTGATCTTTTCTACATATCATCATTTAGCAAAATTGGGGCCTTATAAACATTGATCTGGCACCACATCACACAAAAAAGTTCAGGAAGAAAAATCCAGCTGTCAGATGTAAGTAGGCATTTTCGGCATTCAAACCTTGCTCTAAGGAACAGTGAGTCATGTGAAATGTAATGTGCAAAGGAAGCTGACACATAAAAGGATAGAACAACAATGATGAGTTCCCAAAGACATGCTGTGGGAGAAAGAACAATTATAGAGGGTCTATTTTTGTGTTCAGCAGTATGGTTTCAAAAAATTTAAAAATCACAGCTTAAGTACAGAAAAAGAAATTTTGTCACCCAGCTTTGAATTTAACAGAAAATAATTTAGTAACCTTTATTTTTTTATTAATGTTATAGTTTATTAGGATGATACATGATTGAATTGTTGAATATTTTGCAGCCCAAAAATAAGTTAGGGTAGGGAATCTACTTTAATTTTGTAGGGAAGGGGGCTATGAGGTATACTAATAATTGGATAATTAATATTTTACTTATCATGATACTTTAATGCCACCTATAAATAAGAAGACACATCCATTCAGAACAGTAGTCTTTTAGGAAGCACCAATACCCCTGAAGCCTATAATTAATATTCAGGATTGAAATTGAGACTGCTCTGGCAGGGAGCTCTAAAAATATTTATTTAGAGTGATTTAAATTTTTAAAACAACTCACCCCCATTTTCCTGTACCCTTGTTTATATTTAATAAATAAGGTATTCTCTTCTGTTCCGATTGTGAGAAAGTTTTACATCCACTTATAGGAATATAATGGTGACTATGTGAATCAGAAAACAAAGAACTCTATAGAGGAAAGGAATTTAGTTCAGATGAGCAATCTAGCCCTATTATTTTATAATGTTAAATGTATT
>NW_012154396.1:2003748-2007414 GCF_000956105.1 Propithecus coquereli
ACTACAAATAGTCTAATATATGTTATAATTAGAGTCATGATCTGGTAATTAAAAAGATAGGTATTTATATTATTAGCCGACAGTCTGCATATATAGTCATGTGCCATATAAAGATATTTTGGTCAATGATGGGCCACATATATGACTGTGGACCAATAATATTATAATACTGTATTTTTATTGTACCTTTTTTGTGTTTAGATATGTTTAGATACACAAATACTTACCACTGTGTTACAATTGCCTACAGTATTAAGTACAGTAACATGCTTTATAGGATTGTAGCCTAGAAGGAATAAGCTACAACATATAGGTTAGGTTTGCAGTAGACAATACCATCTGGGTTTGTGTAAGTATACTATATCATGTTTACACAATGTCGAAATCAACTAATGACACATTTCTCAAAATGTATCCCCATCGTTAATGACGCATGACTGTATTTAGAATCTGGATTTTCTGAAAGCTATTTTGGAAAAAATAAAACTCTTATAAATCTCAGGCCTCATTGGCATATATACGGAATTCAGCAGGTTCAAAGTTGAAGTTTGTTTTGAGTATTTTCCCAACATACTAGAAAATGCCACTAGAAATAGAAATAACTGAGGAGGATTACTATTTTTTTCCTGCATCGTTCTAAAAATTTCATTTTTCATCCCAGCTGAAAATGCTGTGAAAGCTGGAGCTTGGGACTCAATCTTTTCCCTCTATAAAGACACAGTAAGTGCTTTCGTATGCCCCAAGGAGAAAAGGTCTCTGAAGGAGGGCAGGGGTAGCAGCTCTCTCCTAGATGCCTGTGTCTTCTGTAAGTTTCCTTACAGAGACTTGGAGGCAAGTCCAGACACAACCACACTTCCCCCACTGCAGCATTTCAGCCACAGCACACAGCCAGTCTGGCAGAACCACATATAGCCAGTTGAGTTGCCTTGACCAACTCTGCTGCAGCTGGACTAGGGTGGGAGCTGGGAATGTAGACACTTTTGTGCCCCTGAAGGACAGAGCCTGCTGTCGTTGATGAGAAAGGGAAGTGCGAGTGGTTTGTGTGTCCCACAGCTGCCTGCCTCAGCTAATCTTACCAAGAGGGGCCCACCATTCCTCATAGGCTCACAGTACATCTGCCATTCTGCTGCCTAAATATTCTTCTGGAGCAGGGGAGCGTCCAACCCTCACTATCACAGCCAGAGATTGAATCCAGGGAGGCTTGAGGGTAAGTTTGCCAGCTTCTTTTCAGTCTGGTCTCCCCAGGACTCAAGTACATCATCAAGGGGCCTGGGAACTGGGGATTACCTAATATAGTCCACCACTGCTGGCACCCGAACACTCTCCCAGAGGTCTGAGGTCCAACAGACCCAAACTGCCAGCAACACCATAGTGGGTACCTACCAACACAAGCCAAGAGGCAATGTACCTCTCCCCCTCCATACTGAGAAGCAGAGCTCCTAGCAGAGGAAAACAGGTACAGCACAAAGCTATCTGTTTTGAACTGAGGGGAAGAGGTTCAGATGAGGAAGAACCAGCGTAAGAATTCTGGTAATATGAAAAATAATGCATTTTGACACCTCCAAAGAATCACACCAGCTCTGCAGCAATGGACTCCAAGCAAAAGGAAAGTTTTGAAATGTTGTACTTGGAATTGAAAATATGGATTGCATGCAAGCTCAATGGGATCAATGAAAAAGTTGAAAACCACCACAAAGAAATCAAACAAATAATTCAGGACATGAATGAAACATTCACTGAAGAGATAGATACTATAAAAAATAACAGAACACCTGGAAATGAAGAAGTCATTTAGGGAATTTCAAAATATAGTGGAAAATTTTAACAAGAGACTAGACCAAAGAGAAGAAAGAATTTCAGAATAGAAGACAAGCCTTCTGAATTAACCCAGTTACACAAAAATAAAGAAAAAATAATCAAGAGAAATGAAGAAGTCTCTGAGAAATATGGGATAATATAAAACACCCAAACATAAAAGTCATAGGTATCCATGAGGGAGAAGAAGAAAAATCAAAAAGCAAGGAAAACCTATTTGAGGAAATAATGGAGGAAAACTTCTGTGGTCTTGCTAGAGATTTAGACATCCAAATACAAGAAGGTCCTTGAATTCCTGTAATATTTATTGCAAATAGGACATCACCAAGGCACTAGTTATCAGTCTGGCAAAAGTCAAAGTGAAGTAGTAAATTTTGAGACAAAAGCATCATGTAATTTACAAAGGAAAACCCATCAGGCTAGCAGCAGACATCTCATCAGAACCCTTACAAACCAGAAAGGATTGGGGTCGCATCTTTAGTATTCTTGAACAGAATCAATGTCAGCCAAGAGTCTTGTCCTGTAAAACTAAGTTTCACAAATGAAAGAGAAAATCTTTCTCAGACAAGCAAACACTAAGGGAATTTCTCACAACTGGACCTGCCCTACAAGAAATGCTCACAAGTGTTTTAAACACCAAAAAGAATGGTCAATACTCAACAGCATAAACAACATATGCAACAACAGCATATGCACTCATATGTTTATTGCAGCACAATTCACAATTGTAAACATATGGAATCAACCTAAATTCCCATTACCTATGAGTAGATCGTTGATGGGAACTTACACACACACATACACACCATGGAACACTACTCAGCCATATATAAGAATGAAATGATCTCTTTCACAGCAACTTGGATGGAACCAGAAGTCATTATCATAAGTGAAGTATCTCAGGAATGGAAAAATAAATACTGCATGTTCTCACTTATAAGTGAGAGCTGAATGATGGGTATACACAGTCGCGCAAAACAGTATGAGAATCTTTGGAGACTCAGGAAGGAGAAGGGTAGGAAGAGAGTGAGAGATCAAAAGTTACCTATGGGGTACAATGTATACTATTTTGATGATGGGTACACTAAAAGCCCTGACTTCACCACTATACAATTTATCCATGTAACAAAAAAATCACTTGAACCCCCTAAATCTACTGAAATAAAAAAAGAAAAGGAAAATGGTGTGAAAGAAGCTTTCCATCCTTTTGGTGTTTTAAACATGTAAATAATGTAAATAGTCATTTCTGGTTATCAGAAAATTTATTGATGAGTTAATTTTGGTTAGTAAATGTGTTTCACATATTAACAAAATTATATGTGCCAGCATGTACTTACTTCCACTTTCTATGAAAAATATCAGTATCTGCAGTACCAAATTATGTACTAAAGATAAATATCCAAGAAGAAAGGATACAAAGAAGACATTATAAAGCTCTAACGAAAATGATGAAGATACCTAGAGAAAATTCAATAGGAGGAGCTAATTTTGTTCAAGTCACAAAATTGGCTGAAGTGATTAGACAATAAAATCAAAATCGACTAAATCCAGAAAACACAGAAAAGAAATGCAGCAAATAAGAATAAGAACTAAACCTTCTTCATGTAATGTTGTCATGGTGAAGCACAACAATTAAGCTAAATAAAAAATATATTTATCAAGAGAAAAGCATAACCTGGAAGAAATATATTGGTTAATTCGGGTGGTGACTATAAAGGCAATCAAGTGAATTCCAATATGAGGAATCGTGTAAATGGCAGAAACTCTAATGCCTTCTATATGTTTTGACATGTGAGAAATAATTTTTGCAACAGGTACAATGAGAGACAAAATCACTTTCTGAGAATTTTC
>NW_012154396.1:2007504-2008974 GCF_000956105.1 Propithecus coquereli
AGGAGTTAACTATATACCATTCTTACTACTTGAAATCTTTCTTACTACTGTTAACATGTTCTTATTATCCTTGGCTTTATTGGAAGTCCAACATGTTATAATACTTTCATGAGGTCATATATATTCTTTTGTCGTATATGCAATACCTGAAGGTAGGGCCATCCAAAGTTTTGACAGGAGGCAGCACAAGTGGTTGGTGTATCATCGTAGGACCCTGGATAACAAGAGAACATTTCTGTGAATTCGGTAATATTATTAGTGGATAGTGGGATTTCACAGAATTTAACTTAAAGTTATATACTAGTTTATTTCTATGTTAAAGCCATAAATATATATTTTTATGGTATATTTGAATGGGAAGTTGGGAGGAGATATATCAGGTACATTTAGGTTACCACCATCCTAACCTGGAAGTCATCAATAAGTTTATTCTGGCATCATGTGTCCTAGGAATGGGTCTCTTATCTCAAAGGGGCACAAATACAGAGAAAGATAGTCCCTTTGCTCAAGGTCTTGGCACTAGGAAGAGGTGGAATCTATGTATCCCTTTCTCAGGTCTAGGAGCTGGGGATACAACACTCCCTGCCTTCATGGAGCTTATAGTATAAGAAGAAAGTGAACAATAAATTGATAAATACTAAAAAGTTCAGTGATGATAAGTGTTATGAAGAAAAATAAAGCTGGCTAAGGGAGTATAGGAAGAAGGGTATGATGGTGCTATACCAGACAGAATGGCCGTGGAAAACCTCTCTGAAGAGGTGGCATTTTTGGAGTTACCTGAAATAAGGGGACATATCATTAAATGTTCAGGAGAAATGATGTTCCCAGAAGGGGTGACTTGGTTAAAGGCTCTGAGGTGGAATGACTTGGCTGGTTCAAAGGACAAAAAGAGGCTTAACATAGTGATAGTGGAGTGAATGAGGGCAAAGAGCAGACAAGAACCTGATCAAAGAAGGACCTAGAGGCTACATCATGTCAGTAATAAGTTTTAACTCTCCTTAAACACAGGGGTTACTAAAAAGTTAACTTTCTTCACCGCCGAACAAAAACTATGTACATAAACATAATTTATATACATTTTTTCAGGCTCAAACTAATGTTAAAAACAAGATATGGTATGACCTAGTTTACTTTGCTTTGTATTTACATAATATTTGGTCTTTAGAACTTAAAAAATGTCAAAATTGTGTTTTGTAAAGTATTTATCTTAATTAACTCATTGAAATTTGAGAGGCTTCTATTGTCTTACAATTATGGAGTATCAATTTACTGCTACACCTAACTATGATCTGAGTTATTGCCAAAGATTTCTATAAAGTCAATAGGAATGTTTAGGTGAAGACTCAAATGTATTAAGAAAGCTTATTATTAAAAGTAATCTCTGCAGTCAAATCTTTTGTGAACCAAAAGACTTTTAATTACTTTGTAAAATTACTTTGTTTCACACTTTTGCATATTTTAATAATTTAT
>NW_012154396.1:2012654-2015606 GCF_000956105.1 Propithecus coquereli
CAAATAATGGAATTATTTGTTTTCCTCTTCCCCTTATTTTTCAAAGGAGATTTTGATAGGTATTTGATGGAGTTTTGAATAAAGAGGAATGGAAAGTTAGGGGTATGATTCTAGGCATTATCAATCTGTGTTCTTGTTCATGATGAGAAATATTATTCATACATTCCCAGCTTTAAAAGCAATAAAATATATATTTTTTTCCTTTACTTGGCCCACCTAAGCAAAGAGAAGCGCCTTAACTATATAATTCAACAACATGAAGTCACCATTACCCAATTAGAAACAAATGTTTCAGAGGAAAATTTAATTCATTTTCATACAAATTCACTGTGACTCATAATCAGGGAAATGCAAATTAAAACCAGAATGAGATACTGTGTTACGCTCAGCAGGCCAGTAAAAACTAAAAAGTTTGACAATAATACACAGTATTGGAAAAACTATGGTGCAATGGAAACCTCATACATTGTTCATGAGTGTATAAATTGGTATAAATACTTTGAATCTTAAGATCCTGATATCCCACTCAGAAATACATTCCCTAAAGAAACTCAGATACATGTGTACCAGGAGATATGTTAAAAAAAACTGTTCATGATACATTCATATAATGGTGCACTGTAACAGTGAAAATGAAAAAACACAGCTGTACCCATTAACAATGACGCATCTCAAGAACATAATGCTGAGAGGAAGAAGCAAGTCTCCAAAGAATATATTCAGGATGATTCCACTTTCATAAAAGTAAAAATAAAAACAGAGAAATGAAATAATATATTGCTTAGAAACACATGCATATGTGGTAAAGCCATAAAGTAAAACAAGGGAATGATTAGTCCAAGTTTAGAGTAATGGTTTACTTCTGGAGATGTATGTGTGAGTGAGTCAGGGAAGAATATGGTAGACAATCTTAGTTCTAGGCATACAGGTGTTTATTTATTTAAACAGTGTATTTATTGCTATATATAATACTTTCTATATAAGAGATTTTAAAATTATAAATTTTTTTGGTAGAAAAGTATGCAGCCTGTGATTCCTTACTCTGTAATCAAGGGTTTGTTGTGAATCTATGAAATGCAACATATTTGGGATAGGTCAAGGGGTTTGGGTGGAAGATGGAGCTGCCTTACACACTTATGATGAATTTTAAAGTTTACTATATGATTTAGGTGTCTAAATTCTACTTGATTTCAGGTTACTTTCTTAGTTATATAGAGGAAATTTTGAACACCAATGATGACTAACTCTTGAATCAATGCGTATGTGTGTCTGTATGTGTTATTTTCCCCTGAATCCAATGGTAGTGGAAAGGGTATATAAAGTTATATTTTGGATTACTGCCAAGTTCCTAAGACTTTTAAGCTAGAATGATTCAGACAGGAAAAATATGCCCCAAATCACAAAACTAATAATTCTTAGTCCAGAATTGAAAGGCAAAATATTATATATGTCTTGTTATTTATGGGTAGTTCTGTGTAAATTTATACTTATTGTTCAGTTATTTTAAAACACAATCACTTGATTTAAACATGTGCCTTGTTCACTCTCTGATTTTGTTATTACAAGTTTGAATTAGTGTGTTATTATGTCTTACACAATATCCAGTGTTCAGAAAAGAGAAAACTGTCTCAGGGCACACAGGGATCATTTAAGCATCACCTCTATCTGTGCCCTGAGCCAGCCCTGACTAATTCAGTAAATTTGGAATAAGTTGAGAGATTTTCATTTTACCAAAAAGCTCTGCTACTTTAAATGTGGTATGAATAATGTAGCCAAACCTATTGAGAAACTGTCCTGAGAGACTGTGACTTACCAGTAGGTCAGACTTTATGACCCCTTCACTCAGAAGTAGAGTCGTTATCTTGATAAGTTTGCTTCAATCTTTAAAACATGAAGGCAGCGATCACCACCCAGGAGGTGGTGTTTGCTTCTCACAAATTCTTTATAAACATTTCTCAGCTCTTACCAGAAGGAATAACCCTTAGGCTTAACACTCAATCCCATTCCCCAAAGAAAAAGGTAGATAAAGTTTTTGCATCTAAAATTTTAGACGGAGCAGCTGGAAGACATTTATATACAAACTAAAAATGGTACCCACTGGAGTACTCATTGTCTATGGTCATGTATTCAAAGCATCTCAATTTCTGTGATTTAACACTAGATTTTTGTGTCCTAATTTTTCTGGCAAATATATCTTTTTGAACCAATTTATCTTCTTTAAAAGCCTCTCCTATAATAAAATAAAAATTTTCTCTCTCTTTTCCTCTCTTGTTTCTATTCACTCACCTTTTCTTTTTCTGGTTTTTATAACTTTCAAATTCCAAACTTCCTCTGGTTTTCTATCAGTCTTTTCACTTAGTAAGGAATAAGCAATAATTACTAAGTTAATTTTATTCTTACAGTCATATCTTTCCATTCTCTAGGTGAGTATTTTTTCTGAATCTTCTCTGTTCTCCTGGTTGGCCCTTCACTCCCTAACATTGTTCCTTTGTTTCTAATTTGATCAACTTTTGGGTGAATCTCCACACCATTTACCTTGCCACCTGTCAAAGACACTGTTACCAGACTTGTAACAAAATGCAGTGTTTAGGATTTATTCAAAAGGAGCAAAGTTTAGGGTGTGTAACATTTTAAAATCATATGTTTAGAAATGTGCAATTAAAAATGTGATACATATACACCAAAAGAGTACATATACGTCTTTAGAAACATCAGAGGTGAGGAACTAAGTAGCAATAGGAATTAGTTAAGATAGGACTCAAGAGAGAATTGTTAATAACATTTGTTTGTGGGTAACATCATGAATTACAAAATTGACTTAAGTTATATTTCATGCTGTAAGCTAGCTAATTATACCTCTGGTATTACTCTGATGTGTAAATAGTATCAGACTATTATTCAGACTTCAAAATAGACTTTCTTCAATCTACAAGGAGTATTTTGTTAGAAAAG
>NW_012154396.1:2019806-2021804 GCF_000956105.1 Propithecus coquereli
AAACAGAAGTTTATCAACATCTATGTCTCATATACACATGGGAGATACCCAGGGAAATGAGTAAATCTCCTATAGTTTTCATTACATTCTCAATATGGATCATAATTCATATAATATTCAACAAGAAATTCTTAGAATAAATTATGTTAAATCAAAACCTAAATGTGTTTTTGCCATGGTAGGATTTCTTTCTAGTTTTCAAAATATAATAAATAAGGAAATATAAGTGTCTGCCATTAGGCAGCAGTAAGAACTGCCTGTAATCAAGACCTTTTTATAAAAATAAAATAGCCAACAAAAACTTGGAATCCTAAACATTGAATTTATTGGATCATTTTTAATGTTCTTTTCATTTTTAGCTTCTGCAGCTGTTATAATAGTCAAAACTCAAAATTTCTTGACAGACATCTAAATTTACCTTTAATATACTATATTCCATAAAATTCACATAAGTAACATAAACAAATTCATGTAAATAAACTTATTTTTATTATGTTCTGTTAGAAGAGATTCGGTTTAGATTTGGTGAATCATTATCCTTATTCTACTTTGTACAACGTAAGTAATGAGAGGTCTAATAATAAATAATAACAATAGTGTAACAAAATATTTAAGATTTAGAGTTACAATAGACATAGGTTAATACCAGAGCTTTGTCATGAGGATTATGTAACCTTGAGTTTCACTGAGTTTCATGTGTAAAAGAAAGAAACAATCATTTCTATTTAATAGACTTTTTAAAATTGTTACTATGAAGGCACATTTTAAGTACTCAAGTTCTATAGAAAAAATAATCAACAATATTAGTTTTATTAGGTTCTGGCATGTATTATAGAATGGAAAAAGGGTGATCATTCTAAAAATTGTGGTTATAAACCACACTTGTTCACTTTCCCTATCTAATGAATAGATAGTATACTAATTGTTTGTATGTTGGTTGTTTGGAATGAGATTTTGCATAGAAACAAATTACGTGTTCAGTCCTATTCACAAAAGACTTATGATGATCACTAAAATTTATTTAACACCTACTAAGCGCCTAGTGTTGTGCTAAACATTTTCCATATATTATTTCATGGATTATTCACAAAATCTGACAAGGCAGTATGATTATCACTTCCATTTTATAGATAAGAAAGAGGAACTAATCAGTGGTGAAATTTGGGTTCATATGGTGGTGATCTAAATCCAAAGTCCATTAGACTGCACTTCTGTAAATGATACGTATCTAAATTTCTAAAGCAAATGTGTAAGTTAATGTTTTTGCCTTAATTAATAAAGTATATTCTTAGAGAAGACTTAAAACCAAATGTTTTATTGGAAGTAAATTTTGAATGAAGGCATATGCAGATTGACCAATAAAACATTAAACATGTTACTCATATTAGTTTTCCATTAAATAAGTCAAAAACAAGCCTCCTATTTTGCCTCACACCTGCAAATAATTGTAGAATTAAGAAAAAAAAAATCATGGTTTTGTGTTAATGACACTCTTTTCCCATAGTTTTTATCATCATTTTCTATTTTCTTATTTACTCGTATCTGGTACTTACCAAAGTTACAATTTTCGCTTCAAATTATCCTTAGAAGGGAGGCAAAATTGAGGTTTCTATGCAAAATATCTACATAATGATTGGTATTAGGTTAATAATGAGCATGGATTAAAATTAATACTCATTTGTAAAATTTATGAAATTAGTAGTTGGATACAAGACAAATTTATCTTAGTTTTGGTTGATAAAATCAAATCTGTGTGCTGTGAATATGCTATTGATCCTCCATGTGACTAAGCCATAAGAAGGGTAAACCATCTAGTTGCTATTTAACTGGATCATGACTATTTAATATACCAGATGATATGCTCAGAATTCACTTATTTTATATGAAACATAATTGAGCTCTGGTTAGCCTAAGCATGAATAGAGAACTATTTCATTTTTATACAAAAGTTTACTCCATATTGACATTTTTTAATTAAAAAAATATGTTCCATGTTAA
>NW_012154396.1:2021854-2025035 GCF_000956105.1 Propithecus coquereli
GTTAAGAAAAAGTCTGTGCCAAAATATTTGTTCATCCTCATCTAGATTCAGCAGAGACACCAAATAGTCTTGGAAACCTTTTCTAACAAAATACTACTTGTAGATTGAAGAAAGGCTATTTTGAAGCCTGAATAATAGTCTGATACTAAATTGAGTGTAAAAATAATCCGTTATAAATTTTAAATATCTTTGCTAATTATTATAATTTGATCATAATTCCATAGTGGATTGTAGGATATAGTATACCGTTCAGATCTATTTTAGTAGTCTTTTAGCTTTTACACGTTAGATCACCTTCACTGTGTTAAGCATGTCTATTCCATGCTTAGTAATATCAGAGTAACACCAGAGGTGTAACTAGCTAGCTGACAGCATGAAACATAACCTTAAGAGATGTAACTCATCACTTAATGTAAGATGTAAAATGTTTTGGCAATTAAACAGAATTCTTATTCCATAGTATATTTTTTATAAAAGATTCATTTACTTTCTTTCAATTTCATTGCTAAATTGTTTTTTTTCTTTCCTTCTATAGACTCTGTAGTGCTATTGTCCAGAAAGGCAATAAGTAATGGAGTAAGGCTTTTGTTGGGAGGCAATAGTTGGCAAGTCTGCCAGTTTCAACAAGAAATTCTGCCAATTTTAGCCATGGTTTGGCCATTTGGGGAAAGGCTTCAACATTCTGTGTTAAAATACTGAGTAACCTTCTCATTTACCCTAGTTTGAAAGGTCAATACTTGGAATTCAGTGAAACCTGAACACTAAGTACATTACAGAAAGCATCTTTACTAATTAATTTTCCCATAAGAAGACAGTGAAGCATAAATATTAGGTTGACCTCAGATATTGAAGTGTTAATAAATTTCTGAATGTTTTCTTTTTGAGAATGTACAGTGATTCTAACACCTTCAGCATTTCAGCTCAGCATCTATTGTGTACTGCATACAAAATTACAATAAGTCAATATCTAGTTTTCTGTGAAGTGGAGACTGGTATAAAGAAACATTCATTCATTCATTTAATTATTTGTGACGTAACTTTTAGGCACCTACTATGTGCAGGCAATTATCTAGGTGCTTTGGATATAATACTGGAAAAAAGCAGCAGAAATCATCTTTGCACTTGGGAGTTTACATGTAAGTGGGATGAAAAGAAAATAAACAATAAAATAGCAAATATGTAAATTATAGTAGGTGGTTTGGTATAGGGTTAGAATGTCATAAGTGTTAGATGCAGAAGGTTGGACAAACTAAAATAGATAAAGAGATCATCTAATGTTACCTATCGCTTCTGAAGCCACAGGTAACATTAAAGGTTTTGAACACATGCAGTCTTTTATGATACTCAAGTCGGGACAGTAGAGAATTTGGTGAACAAACTTCACTTTCAGGGTTAATATGAAAAATTATACACTTGATGAATATTTTAAAAGAATGGTTGAGTTATATCAAAGCTCAAATATAAACTCGTGGTTAGTTTTGTTATATTTATTTTGAAGGAAGTAGGCTGGAATCTGGTTCATTAAATATGGACATGTATTAATTTTATGATCAAAAAGGCTTTGTGTGAAAAGCCACTGATAACATGGAATACAGTACAGGAAATTCTTTTGGAAAGTGCATAATTAAGGAAGTTAACTATTGTGAGAAATTAAATTAATTAAAAAATTAAATAATATTTAGGAAAATCATTTTGTGAATTTTACCCATCAGGTTGTTCTAGACCTTAAGATTTGCTCATATCTCATGTGAAGGCCTTCCTGTTCTAATTAAGCCAAACATTGTGCAAGGATTTTTTCTTCAGAATATCACTTTCTTTAGACACATTCATTTTGTTTCAAAAATTAAAAATTTCTGACATACAACCATGATACTTACAATGGAATTAGATGCAAGGAAATACTTTCTGTTAAAGTATGAAAGGTCAAAATTATATTAGAAATGATTGAAAAGAAGACATTTCAGAATATCTTAACCAAAGCACATAAAATTATGAACAAAGTAGAATCCATTAGGTTGTTCCTTATTTCAGGTTTTTTTGATGTTTCATGGAAAATTCAATGTTTCTTAAAATAATAAATATATGCATATTTTTATATGTGTATATCTGATTTATTAGACATGAAAATATCTGATTTATCAGCTTTTGCCACTTTAGAAAACACCGTAGTTTAACATGGAGTCCTGATCTTGTGACAAGATGCAAAATAGAGTGGCAACTAGTAGTAGTACGGATTAAGAGTTCACACTTCGATCGGCACTGTCTTTGCATGACACTGAGGTGGAGATGATATTGTACAGACCAGGGGACCTGTCTTGCTTACCTTACTTAGCATAGGGCTTGGCACATCATAAGTGCATGTTAAACTGAGGACCATGCTGTTTAATCCTAGCATCCTCTAATAAAAATAATTGCATAGTCCTAAGAGTTAAACTGTAAATGTTCTCTGACAGGTTGGAGTGAACAGAAATCAAAATGCTTTCTTCTTCAAATAAAATACACTGCCATAATACCAAATTTTAATTTAGTTAGAGGAAGAGCAATTTTGGAAGGCCGTATGTGGATGACATACAGGAAAATATGCTACTCTCAATCACCTGAGGCCAACTGGGCATATGGTTTGAAAGAAAGTGAGGATTAGGAAGGGGCAAGTGAAAGAATCTAGAGAAAGGAGAGGAATGTAGAAAGGGAGATGGGAAATTACCAATTGCAGATTGTACCTACTATATAGTTTTACTGAGAGCTCTGCAGTCATGTCTTCTGTTCGATGTAAATAATCTTACAGACCATTTGTTTCTGATGTTCATGTCTGTTTTTTGAGTGCTATCCCTTACTCTTTGATCTATAAAAGTATCTAAGATGGCTAAAAATACATACACATATAGTTTGCCTCATTCTAAAAGAGTAATTGTAGTGTGAGTTAATTGGAACATAGTTTCTTAAACTGAGAGTCCAAGAACTCTTCATGGAGCCATCAAAACGGGAGATGCCATAAAACTCATGTAACTATATGCAAAATGTGAGTCCCTAGGAATATAGTTTGTTTGTTGTTTCTGGAGAAAAAGTTTATAGTTTTCACTACATTCTCTCTCTTTTTCTTTTTCCCTTTTTTTTAGAAAAACAAACAGAAGTTTATCAACATCTATGTCTCATATACACATGGGAGATACCCAGGGAAATG
>NW_012154396.1:2029395-2031831 GCF_000956105.1 Propithecus coquereli
CTTTTTGAAAATACAGATAATAAACCATGCTATTAGTACAGTCATAAATATTTAAATGATGCAAAGAAAATATGGGTTTGAGGCTATCAATTAAATAAAAATTAGAGAAGTTTGGGGAGTTACTCATTATAATACATAATTTTAATATGGTACCTCCTTCTAAGAAAATAATTTGAATTAAAAAGAATGCTGTTTTAATATTTGTTACTAACCCATGGCATTGAGTTATTTAATGTGTTGTTTCCACTTTCTCTCCCAAGTATATAATGGCTATTCAAAATCACACCCTAAAAACACTTTTCCCCTTTCTCCATATATCAGGGAACTCACTACAATTAAAGATTGAAAAGAGATAGAAATCAGCCACAATACTTTTAAAGAATCACAAATGTAAGAATTAATTAAAGTTTTTATTATATTGAGAAATCTGTGGAAAAACTGAGTTGAAGATTACTAAGGAGTTACTCAGGATGTTTGCAGTCTACTGCTAAAGTGCCAGATTATGGGTGATTAAGTACAGGATGCTTCCACTGAAGGAATCTTGCAGAGTATAATTTCATTTAAGTAAGAAACTATATAATTTAAAAATTATGTCAATCAACGTAATTTGAACTCAAATCTGACATCTAACTTTCTTTGGCAACAAACTTGTGATATCTCTATACAACTTTTTAAGTAGACACTAGTTTCTTAAATTGTTCAAGACAGTCTGTACTATTGGAATGAGCATTAACAGATGTTTTATCTCAACATTTCAGTAAGTTTTATCCTGGAAATAGTTTTTTTAATACATACTTTAATTTTTATGTTTAATAATCTAACATGCTTGCTTGGGAAAACTCTGTTACATTTTTTTTGTCCACAGATATCTTGATATCATACCCTCCCCCAAAAGCTTACAGAGAAATACCAGTCAAGTTGAAGTATTCTCTTAGCTAGAGATTTTGAAATTCAGAATCATTGTAAAAATCTCTATATTTTCTCAAGTCTAGGTTTTTTTCTTTGTAGCTGACCCCATGATCCAAATACAGCGGAAACAGTTCAGGATTAGCAAAAGAGAGATTTAAACACATCTGGCAACAACGAACAATGAAAATTCCATTAGTTCAATAATTAGAGATATATGTGTAAATAGAGGTGAAAGGCAAATAGAAGGCAGATATAATAAATCCAAAGTGATTACTGTATTTTAAAACTCGGCGTTTTGTTCACCCAGAGAGTGAATGAGACTCCAAGACCCCATAGTAGTTATTCTTTTACCCCTTTCTTAGAATACTTATTATATGGAAAGTTTAAAGACCCTTCTTGGGGATAAAATGTTTTCCAGCTGTCAAGATTCAAGCTTAGTTAATAGTAGAACTAATTTTTAAAGGCATTCTTCTCTGATTAAGATGTTTGTTCAGAAATATGCATTTTAATCCATTTAGATTTTTATTGCTTGTTAAATTTATTTTCTAGAATGCCACTGTAAATATTATCATCTAGTAGTAATAGATTTCATGTGCATTTTGGGGTAATATGCTGTAGTTTCTCTAATACGTGAAATAAATGAGACTATGTTTCAACATCATTTCAGTGCCATTTACTATAGTAGAAACATTGTCAAACTACATGAGAATACTATTCAGGATAAATATATGTATTTTGAATAATGCACTTACCCAGCACAGCTCCTAAGGAAATTCTTGGTAAAATATTCTCAGGATGGAATTTGATTTTCTGAGATTCAGCAGAAGAGATTTACCCTCAGGCAAGGAGAAGAGTGAAAGCCTTGCAATAGGATCCTGCAGGCAGGATGAGATCCACTTAGCAGAGCTTGATGGTCTTAAAGCAGGAGGTGACACTCTGCTGGAGAGAGGGGTTGTTCTGAGTAGATTAGAAGTGTTGTCAGATTGTAAGTGATCAGCAGCAGAAGGGAAACATCAGAGCTTCCTGTTACATCACTCTGACCCCGCCTGCTGTTAGTGTTAGGTTACTTTCTTTCTCAAATAGCATACCCCAGGAAAGCTGCACTCCTTTCCTATTCTGAGACAGGAGCAAGAAGCAGCCTGAACAGACAGAGATCACAGGCTGTGTGAATACATTGTTACCAGTAAAAGCTGGCTTGCTTTCTTCACCTAAGTTTTGTTAGAACTTGCCAAACAGAGCTGCCTGTGATTTGAAGGCAATTTGAATACAATATTCTGCAAAAAGAATCAAAGGAGTGAGTGGGTGTGTGTGCGTGCATGTGTGCGTGTGTGTGTGTGTGTGTGTGTGTGTGTGTGTGTGTCTGTGTTGAATTAGTTTACAAAGCATCCAGGAAAAATTTTATCTAACGCGTCTTTTAATAAAAGAGCCGCCTTCGATTAACTATATACATCATAATTCTGTGATTTGATTCTTATTAATATGAAGCTACGATAATCAGACGTTCCTTTTCATAATTAGATTAAGAAA
>NW_012154396.1:2032441-2034693 GCF_000956105.1 Propithecus coquereli
TATTTCTAAGACTTTGAATCAACAAATTTCATAATATTTAGAAATAGATAAAATATTGTGAAGATCATTCAATTCTTAGTAAATTAATATCAGAGAACAGAGAAATAGTTAAGTTACAACAATTCAGAAACAAAATGAAGTGCCCATACTCCTTATAGACTAACGAAGGTGGTAAAGGGGACGTAAATTAAGGAATATTATGTTTCTGAAGCAGGGTACTCCTGTTCACATTTTTATTATCTGGAATCATGGAAGACAATTATTACATGATCTTTGACATTAAGACCAATAGGATCAAAGTCAATAAGAAAATACAGACCTAAAAATAGGACACATATTAATCTCTGTCAATTATAGTTAAAAGACTTACAAGAAACTGAGTTACACTAGTGCAGTTATAGGGAGATAGAAAATAACCAGAGGAATGAAATTGTGATGTTACAGAATATTATATTTTGAGTTAAGGGCTTGGTTTTGCTTTGCTTTAGGGGGCTGTTGAGCTGGACTTTTGTTTGAGCTGTTTTTATAGGCCCATGAGAAGAAAAGCCAAATTATTACAAGCTCTACAAACAATAACTCTTTAATCAGAAAACAAATATGAATATTCCTAGGTGACAACTTTATTGAATTCTGATGTGGAGCTAGCATACTGCTCGCGGAGTCACTAAGAAACAAGCAGGAAGTATTGGGACTGCACCAAGAGATTAGAAATTCTAGTTCTGGTTCTCATACTTTCTGCCATGATCTTGCCAAAGCTTTTTAGGCTTGATGCTCCCATCTTGAAATTCAGAGCAAAATCTCTTCTCCTATATATCAAGTGCTATACTTAATGGGAGAGTCTAATAGAAGTTATAGTATTTATATTTAAAGTATTGGTTAGGCACATAGGCCCATGGTGGTAGTCCATGAAGACTTGTGGATAATTTTTTATTAATATCATCTATAAGCCCTATTTAGAAATAACAGGAATATCACATCTCAGCATTTGATCCTTAAGAGTTGCCATTTTATAAGCTTCAGAAGAAATAAATGGCACAGGGACTTCCAGGTAGCTATTCTGGGTATACTAAGTTACTCAGGGGCAAGTGAAAAGATAGATCATGGAAACTTCTCAAATACACATAGAGTCATGACAACAAATATTTGGAAACTACACCAGAACTAAATGAAAATATTTCAATAATCAGTGAGGTGATTCTGAGCCAATGTGGCATTAATGAACACATTAATTCAGCCTCGTGTACGACATAATTATATGTATCTATATATTATAATCATTCTCCAGAAAACATCGAAGCCCCTTTCAATAATTTAGTAAGTGGTAATCAAACCTATATTTTGAGTTAGATCACATACTAGTTGAGCTTTAGGGATAGGATGTGCCCTGCCATCTAGTCATTTACAGCACAGATTGACTAGCACATAAGGAATCAAGTGCTAAATTCTGTGTAATTAGCTGCAAACACTGCATCTAGATGTAATGATGAAGAGTACTGTCAGTAAGGTTTTCTGTGGAAGTATGGAACAGTGTATATAAAATGATAAAGAGCGACACGTTTTTCATTTAGGAATCCTACATGCAAATTTGTGCCTGTATTTGTGGTCCCATGTAAGGCTTACGGCACCATAGTCTCTCAACAGGCAGTGCTGGTTCCCATGTGAAATGCACATTGACTCAGAATCAGGAGGAGGGAAACGCAAAAGTCTCTAGATTACTGTTTATATTGACTATGTTAGTTAAAGTAGACCAAAAGTGTGGTTTGACAAATTTAGTTTCTACTGACCAAACTGACCACTTATTTTGAATTTGTGTGGATACTGCCTTGGAGCATAACTTCACCACAAGAACAAACAAAACAAAACAGAACACTTTTACATGAAACATTAAAAATGGAACTTCCCTGGTGAGAGTGCAAGGAGTCAAAATAAAGCATTTTAAAAATGATTTCTATGAAGTATTTCAGTTATTATATTGTGAATTAATAATTTCTCTGTGTTCTTCATTGTCCGAAAGTCATTATGTATACTTGGGGATAATTTATACAGTCAACAAAATTATGTGTAACCTATATTATTAAAAATTCATTAATAATTTGAGGAGATACACATAATTCTTGTAATCCTTAATCAAAAAATTCTCCTCGGCCGGGAGCGGTGGCTCGCGCCTGTAATCCTAGCTCTCTGGGAGGCCGAGGTGGGCGGATTGTTTGAGCTCAGGAGTTCGAAACCAGCCTGAGCAAGAGTGAGACCCC
>NW_012154396.1:2046021-2048198 GCF_000956105.1 Propithecus coquereli
ACAGGAATAAGTCCTCATATATCAGTAATAACTTTGAGTGTAAACAGACTCAAATTTCACTTAAAAGACATAGACTGGTTGAATGGATATAAAAACATAAAATGGCTACATATGTTCTACAAGAAATTCACTTCACCCCAAAGATAGATATAGACTAAAAGTAAATGGATGGAAAAAGATATTCCATATAAACAGAAGCCAAGCTCGAGCAGGAGTAGCTACACTTACATCAGGTAAAACAAATTTTCACTCAAAACCAGTATAAAGAGAGAAAGGAGGTCATTATATAATCACAAAAGGATGTATTCAGCAAGAGGGTATAACAATTCTAAATATATATGTAATCAACACCAAACACCCAGATATATAAAGTAAATATTAGTAGATCTAAAGGGAGAGACATACTACAATACAATAATAGTTGGGGATTTCAATAACCCACTTTTTTGCATTGGACAGATAATCTAGACATAAATTAACAAAGAAACGTTGGATCTAAACTTCACTTTTTACCAAATGTACATAATAGACATGTACAAAACATTTATCCAACAGCTGCAGAATGCATGTTCTTTTCATCAGCCCATGGAACATTCTCCAGGATAGACCTTGTATTAGGCCATAAAACAGGTCTCTATAAATTTTTAAAAATCAAAATCATACCAAGTATCTTCTTGGATGAAAATGGAATAAAACTAGAGATCAATAATAAGAAGAACTTTGGAAATTGTACAAATAACATGGAAATTAAAGAACACATTCCTGAATGATCATTGGGTCAATGAAAAAATTAAGAAGAAAATAAAAATAAATTCTTGAAACAAATGAAAATGGAAACTCAACATACGAAAACCATTGGGATACAGTAAAAGCAGTGCAAGGAGTGAATTTTACAGTAATAAATGACTACATTAAAATAATAGAAAGATTTCAAATAAATAATCTTATGATACAATTCTAGGAACTAGAAAAGCAAGAACCAGAGGCTGGGAAGGGCTTGTGTGTATGGGGGTGATGGTATGAAGAGAGGTTGGTTAAGAGGTGCAAGCATATAGTTAAATACAAGAAGGAATAAGATCCAGTGTTTAATAGCAGAATAAGTGGTAACTGTAATTAATAACAATATATTACATATTTCAAAATTGCTAGAAGAGAGGACTTGAAATATTTCTAACACACAGAAATGATAAATACTTGAGGTGAGAGATACCCTAAATACCCTGACCTGATCATTACACATTTTACACATGTAACAAAATACTACATGCATCAAATAAAAATTAATAAATGTTATATATCAATTTAAAAAGGGTATGTGGAGGGACACCAAAACAGAGTCTACTAAAAAGAATGTTACAGGTAAATAAAAGTTGTTTAAGTGATGTACCTGGATTGCTACCAGAGCTTGGAGACCAGTGAGCAAGAAGAGAGCCCCACATGAATATATGAGGACATGGGATGTAGGGCCATGTAGATTGTAGTAAGGAATTTGTATTTTACTCTGAGTGCAATGGGTCATATAATCCTAGAAATCCTTGTTCTAGTGGTTCTAGAGGTTGGGGTAAGCAGACAAGGAGACTTTTCCTAAACGTTTTTATGCATTTCTGCAAGGTAGTAATTTAATTTAATGTCTACAGTGTTAACCATAGTCCCTTATAAGTGATACCCATAAAATTCATTTCTCATGGTATTTTTGAATATTCAGAAAATAAAAAATATTACAGTTGGAAGACTCTCTTTTTGGATTAATTATAATAATACATAAAAATTCAATTTGGGGTTATATTAATGGGGGTACAGTCATATGTCACTTAATGATGGGGATGCATTCTGAGAAAAAATATTAGGTGATTTTGTTTTAGTGCAAACATCATAGAACATACTTACACAAATCTAGATGGAATAGCCTACTACATGCCTAGGCCACACAGTACAGCCTATTGCTCCTAGGCTGCATGTTATTGTACTGAATACTGTGGAAAATTGTAATGCAATGATAAGTATTTGTATCTAAACATAGCAAAATATAGAAAAGATACAATAAAAATACGGTATAAAAGATAAAAAATGGCACACCTGTATAAGGCACATACCATCAATGGAGATTGTAGGAGTAGAAGTTGCTCTGGGTGAATCAGTGATTGAGTGGTGAGTGAATGTGAAGGCCTAGGACGTCA
>NW_012154396.1:2048248-2051634 GCF_000956105.1 Propithecus coquereli
CTCTGTAAATACAGTGAAGCTTTAAATATAAAGGAATGTGGAATGATGTATAATGCATGTATTAAAGAATAATATGATGTATTTGCCTCAAAATTCTTAATACCTTTGAGAAAATGTCAGAACCTTCTTTTCATACTTAGCTTTGAGGACTTGGATATTCATAGTCTCATCCTGCCATCTAGTGTTTAACATTCTCAAATTACAAAGAGTTGCTCTCTAATCAGAATAAAAATGAAATTCTATGTCTCTTTTTCTCTAATGTAAGATGTCAACAACTAGGGAAGATTTATAAGAAAACCTTCTGATGCACTGATGCACTTGATAACTATGGGTATAATGGGCGGCTACTTATCATAGATTATACAAATTCAAGATTCTATATGTAATATATACAGTGAAAATAGTATGTGCTTCATGAAATATTAAGTGCAAAGGCAATTGATCACTAAATAAATGTTAAAATATGATATAAATTATTTAAAAAGTACAAATTAAAATAACATAACATCTTTTGTCTTCCGGTGTGTATGTGTGTATATGCATGTGTATGTGTGTGTGTGTGTGTATACATACACATATAATATATATGATTCAATCATATGTATGTATATGATTCAAAGCTAGGCAACTCTGAAGCCCATGGCTAGGCTAAAGTGGACTAATGCCTATATATCTTATCAGAAATATGAAGAAGATCTTCAAAAACTCACAACAAAGTGAAAAATATCTCTCACATCTGAAGGCTCTTGCTATATCCAATCATGAAAAATATTTGTTCTATCACTATATGTTAGAAAAAAATCAATCATTAATTGTCTATAATCCTGTTCTGGCCTAATACATCTGACATTTGAGAGAAAGAGTGTTTGGTACATACTAATTACTTCCAAGATCTATCTCTTTAAACATTTTTATCGTCAAAAAGTAAGGTTTCTGAACCATAGTCATCCATTGAACATATATTAATTGATCATCTACATGTGCCAAGCATGTGGGTAGATACTGGTAATACAAAATTTGGTAATAGGGACATAGTCCCTGTTCTCAAGGAATATACTATTTGCCCTCAGGTGGACATTTAGAAAAATATACTTATTTTTGCTCATATTGCTCTATATTTATATTGCTAAGAAGCAATTTCTTCAATAATTGAAACAGACCAGGACTGAGTAGATTAAAAGGTAGAATGTAGGGATAACCTACCTCTAGTAGAAAAGCATTTTCTCTGAAGGTAATAATTATGCTGGAATTGAAAAAGGAAGAAATATGAGGCTTTGCATAGATTAGAAGGAAGTATGTTCTTGGTAGGGCTTCCCAGAAGCAGAGCTTGAGAGAAGGATTTGGGTGCAAGTGATTTGTTGAGGTTTTGCTCTTTAGATTTTATAAAAAAGCAAGCAACAAGGGAGGGAAGGAAGCAGGATTGGGAAGAAGAATGAGGTGAGCAAGCATGTGGTCTAAGTTAAAATTTGTATTTGACTTAATCCACCCAAGTAGGACTCTGAAGCACAAACTGCATTTCAGAATTGTCCTTCCTTGAAGCAAGGAGGTCTGTCTTCAGTTGCTACTTATTGGTTTGTCCTTGTTGAATCACCAGGGGAAAGGGACAATATTTTCTAGGGAGAGTGATTGCCATCAGCTGAAGACTTTTGTCCGAAGAAGGATACAGCTGGGAGCTGTTAGCAGCCAATGAGAGATGAGTGCATCAGCTTAATAAAAGATGTATGACACCACTCCTGTGCCCAAGCACTCCACCTGGGGGCTTGAGTATCGCCCAATCCTGTCTATCACCACTGGTGTCTGCATAATCCTCCTGAGGGCTTAATATGGGCCCATCACCTAGCTGCTATCGCCACAGATAGCACCTGCTCACACACACCTGGGGACCTAGGGACTGACCTGCCCATTCCATTGCAGCCACCACTAACACTAATTCCTGCCCACCTGCCCACCTGGCCCATCAATGCCATTGCTAGCACCAGAGAAAGCCACCTGGAGGTCTAAGAATCAGACTATTTGGGCCCACTTACATTGTTGTCCATGTATACCTACTGGGAGATGAAGGACAGCCACTTTTAGCCTGCTCTGCCACAACTGGGGCCTGAAGACTGGCTCACCTGGCATCCCCATCCCCAACAAAATTTCACCACAGTTGCCACTAACAACTGTAGCCTAAGCCACTGAGTAAATCGCAAATATCATTGATGCTATTTACAGCTAAAGAAATCATACAGAGACTATACTACTGCATACACTCAGAATCAAAGCCAAAGTGTCCAACCCAAACAATACTATAGGTACATCCTCAGAGAAATGTTTTCCCTTATGAAAGTCAATCCAAAAAATTGGAAGAAGCAACTGTTAAACCAGATGCACAGATATCAACACAAGAAACGTGAAAAAACAAGGAAATATGATACTTCCAAAGGAACACAATAATTCTCCACTAACAGATTCCAATTAGAAGGAAGTTGATGAAATGCCAGAAAAATAATTCAAACTAATAATACTAAAGGGGCTCAGTGAGATACACATGAACACAGATAAACAATACAAAAAAAATCAGAAAAACAACTCAGTATATGAGTGAGAGCCTCACCAAAGAGATAGATATTATAAAAAAGAACCACACAGAAATCTTGGAAGTGAAGAATTCAATACATGAAGTAAAAAATATATTTGAGAGGAAATAATCTCAGAATTTGAAGACAGATTTTTGAAATAACCAAAAGAAAAAGAAAGAAAGAAAGAAAAGAATTAAAAAGAATGAATAAGCCTACACGATATATGGGACACTATAAAGTGACCAAATGAACAAATTTTGAGTATTCTAGAAGACGAAGAGATCAAGGCATAGAAAACCTATTAAATGAAATAATAGCTAAAAATTTCCCAGTCTAGAGCTTGCCCAGAAAGTTAATAGATCTCCAAATAGATACAATTCAAGAACATCTCCACAGCTCATCCAGTCAAATTGTCAAAAGTCAAAGATAGAGAAATCTAAAAATAGCAAGAGAAAAGCATTTAGTCACATATAAGGGAACCCCTATCAGACTAATAGCAGATTTCTAAATGGAAATCTTACATGCCAAGGGAAATGGGATGATATATTCAAAGTATTGAGACAAAAAAAAACTACCAGCAAAGTTATTCTTTGTAAATGAAGAAGTAAAGAAGACAAGCAAAATTGGAAGGAATTCATCACCACTAGACCAGCCCTGAAATGAATGCTTAAGGGATTCCTATACCTGGAAGCAAAAGGGTGATATCTGATATCATGAAAACAGACAGAAGTATAAAACTCACGGGTAAAGAAAACACACAGATGAGAAGAGAAATGATTCAAATATTACTACTACAGAAAACCACCAAGCTGCAATGATAAAAAA
>NW_012154396.1:2053314-2054537 GCF_000956105.1 Propithecus coquereli
TTGAGGTTGCTGTGAGCTAGGCTGACACCATGGCACTCACTCTAGCCCCGGCAAAAGAGTGAGACTCTGTCTCAAAAAAAAAAAAGAAAATTCTCCTAGCAAAGAAATCCGTTGACCTGATCTTTTATCATTTTACCTAGCAATGGCTGTTAGCATTTTTCAAGTTACTTCCCAAAGCAAATCAAAATAAAGCATATTTGTAAAAAAAAATCTGTATATAATGGCTGGGCCATTGAGAGTGAATATGCAATTGTGTATAACTAAAACCAAAGAGGCGATTTTTCACTCTAATTGTGCAGATAATTATCATTGTACAGGAAATTATAATGTTGTTTTAAAAATATTTACTACGAATAAGAATTTGAAGAGCGTAGAAAACTAAACTCAAAATTAGCAGTCATTATATCAAGTCCCTATACAGATAAATAAAACTATTTAACAGCCAACGTATAGTATTTCTTCCAGTATTTTATTATGTGTTTTCTTCAGAGAATCAAATAACAAAAAAAATTGGCTAAATATTTTCTTTTTTGTTTTATTTTTATTATGTTCTCATAGATTTGGATCTCCCGGGGAACTCAGTATTATCCTACAGATATTCATGAGTGTTTGAGGGGTGATTATTGCTAGAATAAACAGCAACACTGACAAACAAGCTGTGCTATGGACTAAGTAAAAGTGGATTTTTAAAATACAACAGAATTAAATGAGAGAACAACATAAACTTCCTGAGGGTAAACACCTTCAATAGGGTGATCATGTGTTCCAGTTTTCTAGGGCAGTCCTAACTTATATTCCTATATTCAAAAGTATTCTGGGATGGATAAAAATTATACAGTATATGGTTAACCTAGTCATATTTATCCATTTAGCACTGACAAATGGTACATAAATACTAAGAGTGAGTAAATTAGAAATTCATTTGGGAAACCTGAATCTTCTTTCCCAGAAGAGTTTAAAAAACAGGTATTATTTCTAGAATAGTTCTAGTTGGCATTGAAAAAGGCACCCCTTTGAATTCTGGATATGCATTTATTGTGAATTTCTTCTGAAATGCTTCTTATTTGCTGAATATCGATCTTGATTGTGAAAATAAAAAGTTTATTTAAATTTGCATTTAGGCATTTGATTTAAATAACATTTGACTAAAGGACCAAGTCCTATATTTTGCTTAAATAATTTAATCATTAAGTTCTAAAGATGCCAAATAGGATTCATGTTTT
>NW_012154396.1:2068137-2071025 GCF_000956105.1 Propithecus coquereli
CTTTGAGTTAACAAAGAGCACTAAATTCTTTTCTATGTACTAACAAGTTTATGAGTACAATGATCAGACTTTATTATTCAGGATACTATGTTTTACTTCTTATAATGTAAAAAATAAAATTGTTTGAGTAGTTTTCAGCATGACATGTTAATTTTGAATACAGAGAATAAACAAAGTAGGTAAATACACACATATAATGTATAATGTAATTTCATATAAAATTCACAGTTAAATGCATTTGATTATGCAAAATGAAGGAAGACAATACCATCAAGAACTTCCCTTTTAAAAACACAGTAAAAATAATATTCACATGCATTATACATTGCAAATCATCTAGTATATGTCTTTCTTAACTAAGTAGTGAACCGATGAACTCAATAATTATTGTTAGAGAAAGCAATCAGTTGATGCACCAATGTACTGTTTGTATGTCCTTGGTGGCAACTTGCCACGTGATCTCAGGAGATTTTGCTACTTATTTAAAGCTATTACTATTCATAAATAAATGACAATAGAGCATATTTCACAAGGGCTTTTGATTTCTAAAAATCTCAAATACCACAACAAAGACCCAATTTAAGGCAATTATTTATGCTCTGAACATTTTAAATCAAGATATAAAATTTTCCTTAAGGTAAACAAATTGACACTATTTGGTAATGATCTGAATATTTTATGCCACAGTCGAAAGTGGAATCATATATTGGGACTTTTCATACTCCATCTTAAAACAAGTGACTTTATAGTTGACAGCAGCTTCACTCTGACTTCAGATGAAATGCCTGAAGAGCATCAGATTTTTAAATAGGAAATCAGCATAAATAAGCTGAGTAATTAAGATTATATTCAGTGAACAGTGACTGCTCTTCATTAACTGAAGTAGTCATGAAAGAAAGTATGGTCGGTAAATCCAAAAGTATATATCAAAATTAAATTGTGGGGGTGAGGGTTGTACAGTTAAGTACCAATTAGTGAGTCATTGGGGGATTTTGAGTAGTGGAGAAATACAAGAAATTTTGAGGAATAACTCAATAATTATTTAAATGATACAGTAAAGAGTAAAAAGTCTAGGGTTTGGATGAATCTTTTGAAAAAGGAAATAGGATTTGGAGACTGATTAGAGGTGGTATATGCGGGGAAACAAGAAAGAAAAATTGAGTTCAAACTTTCAAAACTGAGGAACAGACAGAATTATAATACTATTGTTAGAGAGAAGTCATGAAGATAAACCAAATGGATGAGGTGATAAGTTGTTTCTAAATGACAAGTTCAGATTTAAATGGGAAATCTGAGGTGAACACCACAGAAACCAACATGTCTGGGAGGCCGCTGAGATGCCAGACTGCACATTGGCTCAGAAGAGAAAAAACACAGGTCTGTATTTAGTAAATTAACTCCAGAGAAGTGTTAACCCTGAGAGTGAATAGCATATGGATTTTCTAGTAGAAATCTTCCTTGCCGATAATTTTCTATAGAAATAACATACTTTTTTGAGCATAATTTATTAGTTACATAGTGTGCAAAGCCTAATGATAAATGAGTAAATTTCAGCAGGTTTAATTATTCTTACTGTTTTTAGTAAGAGAAAATTCTGTCGAGCAATAAAATTAGGAAGTACATATTACAATTGCCTTTTGATTGCCATTAAAAAGTTTCTATTTCATAAAGTTTCTTCTTATGAGATATATTTAACACATAATTATTCAATTATTTTGACTGATAGTATGGGCTATAGTCAAACAACAAAAAAAGTTAAACCAATCCAAATCAGGCAGGCACATGAAGTAGAGTTGATTGTCCTTTGTTCAAAGACAGTTTGGATCAATATCGATGGAAGCACTGGTTAGTACAAAAGGAGAAAAAGTATGTCTAGGGAGGGAAGCACACAATAGGATTGTATTATCACCAGTTCTTTCCAATGCACAATCCAGTGATCTTTATCAGAAGCAGATATTTGTCACCATTTCAGATGTGAAACCCAAAAAGTGCTTGTCTGTTAATTGCTGTATTTCTTTATGTGGTCACAGGCTATAAAGTAGATAATCATATATATGATCATAAAAAAACAAGTGAAATGGAAAAAGTGGGCTGATTTGATGTGGCCAGCAGTATGATAATTTGTAATTAAATGACGGCTAGAAGAGGATCGAGAGAATAGTAAATTCACATTCGCCAGTTAATAAATTATAGACCTAGGACAAGCAATTTGACCAAATTAGAAAAGAAACTCTGGTGCAAATGTATTACTAGCAAGTACCATAAGCATAGAAAATTGCTTCATGAACATATTCCTTTAAAGTATTTTAGTAAAGGAAAAAATAGAAAATGATAGTGAAATATTCTATATAAAATATTTAGTAGAATTAATGTTCCAATAATATAACAAATTTATGTCTTTTTTTTAAATAGCCTTGCCAAAGCAAGGCCTCAAAAAATTGACCAAAAACTCAGAGTTGTTTCTCTTCATAGAAATCTTTAGTAAAAGGCGAAAGATTTACTCTATCCAAAGAGAAACCAGGGTATAATTTATATCTTTTTAACAAAAATTTCTTCATAAACTATTTTCACTGATGGCTTCTTTCTTTTTCTTTTGGTTTTAATTAGTCCTCCTTTAGATATTCTTTGGATGAAACCTATAAAAGGAAGAGTAACAAATTTATTTATGATAAAATAACACAATGGAGCATTTTATCTAAAATTTTGTCAAATTATCTTTTAATATTTCAAACAAAAATATTAGTTTAAAGCCTTTAATTTGTCTATATGTTTGTGTAGAGCACCCTATTTCTAAGGAAGTCATTTTGCATATATGAGTTAATAAAAATGGATAAGCTTGTGGTTGATTTTTATTAACAGTTCATCTTCAGTTAGAAATCCATGCTACT
>NW_012154396.1:2071075-2073308 GCF_000956105.1 Propithecus coquereli
TTTGTCTCTTCTACTTTCCAGGACCTTCTGATAACTTCTAGGTTGGTCTCCTAAATTAGTCGTCAAATTTTCTCATTTATTCTAGCCCATTTTCCATCTCTATGACTTTTTCCTTTTATAGCTTAGAGCTTTTTTTTAAAAAAAATTTTAGTCTATTCCTTGTCTTTAAAAAGTTATTGCATTATAATTACCAAGAATTTTTTTGACAATCTAGTACTGTTGTCTATTTCTCTGTAAATATTCATTATAAAGGTTATATTAAATAGAAGGACATTTAGCTCATTTTATGTCCTTCAATAACATATTTGAATTTTCAATATGAGGTTATTCTCTAAAAGTTTTTTTTTATCATCTTTTATGTGATTTACTGTTAGATATACAGGGATTTTGTTCTATTGTGGCTAGTACATGTTTTCTATTATTTTTTGATGTAGTGTACAGAAATGCTATTGCTTTCATATGCTGAATTTTAATACAGCAATCTTGCTGAATGAGCTCCAGTTATTTCTAATTGTGTTTTAGATTCTCTTGAATTTTCAATTATCACATATTATGTGATAATTAAAATATAATATTTATACTTAATTTCTGTTTCTTATCTTTTTGCATTGACAAGGCTTAAAGATTACTTGAATATGATGAATAGAAGACATAGTGAGGAGGATCTTGATTCTGTTCCTGACTTTAATGGAAATGTTCTTAAAATTTTATCACTAAGCATATTATTATATGTTTCTGGTTGATATTTACCATCATATTATCAGTTCTCTTCTCTAGTTTGCTTAATATTTAAATGAGGAAACAAGTGCTGAAGTTAATGAAATGATTTTCTTTCTCTATAAAGAATAATAATTTAGCCTATACTTTTAATGTTAATTTTTTCATTATATTAAGCAATGTTCAAATTTGAACTATCTTTACAATTAATAATAAATTATCCTGATTACTAGTTTTTCCTTTTGTCAGATCCCTGTGTGGCTCAGTTACTGATCCCACCATTTAAAAATTTATATTTTATTCATTATAAATGTTTGTTATAACTAATATTTTTACGAAAGACTGTATTACAGTATTATTTATCTTGGTTACTGAGATATTTTTATGTCCTCTTAAATATTGTGCCTGAGGCAATTACCTCAATCGCCTTACTCAAGTCTCAGCCCCTGCCAGTGAGATCCCAAGTTTCAGATAGTGTTTACACCAACCAGATGTCTGGGAGTGGACTTGTGAATCAACTGGTCAATCAGAAAGCAATATTTCTCTAGACATGGTGTTTGGGTCAAGGCTGGCCTTAAGACATTTGGGGTCAATAAGCATGAAGCTGGGACTTTAATTCAATTCAAACTTTTCTAGAAGACTTTACCCAAGAAAGATGTGGACCTTAAATTGTAGAAATTATCTTGAAATCCTGTGAGATTAGAGGCAAAATATACTGGGTAACAAAATCAAGAAACATAAATGGACTGAGTTATGATGACTTTATATGAATCTCTGAATCCATCCATACTAAAGTCAAATACCTACGGTCTTTTTAGTTTTGTTATTCAAGTATATCTCTGCTTTTTTTTGAACTAATTGCACTAGGATTTTAATAATCTTTGTACAAACTGATAAGGAAATCTTATTCATTGTTTTATTTATTATGTTCTATGGTTAAAATGCCTCTCTCTTCTCTCTTTCACTAGTAAAATGAATCGCAACACACCACTACTATCCAAATCCTCTCTTTAAAAGTGCTGTGAATAATTCTAGCCAAGGAACCATCTAAATAGTTCAGAGATTGGGCCTGAGGGACTGACAAGAGCAGGGTTTTCTGTTCTATATAGCAGCATTCAGGAAAAGCAATTAAGATGCATCCAAGCTAAAGTCTTTGACGAAGAACTGAAAGACAGAAGTTGGAAAAACTAAATACAAATGCTAATTTTATAAAAACCAGATAAGAGCAGGAACAGCTGATGAAAGAACCAACACACCCCCTAAATATTAATTAACTAGCCAATTAATAGTTGGCTAGTTCAGTATCATTTTCTTCCTGCTTCTGGTGTAGAGATGGGTCAGGCTCACTACAATAGTCAGGATCAAATTTATTTATGTAATGTATAGTTATATGATTTATATGTAAACTATGAAACTTGTAGAAAAATATAGGAGAAGATCTTTGGGATTTAGGGCTAGGCAAAACATTCTTAGACTTGACACCAAAAGCACTATATATAAAAGGAAAAATTGAAAA
>NW_012154396.1:2084543-2088055 GCF_000956105.1 Propithecus coquereli
TGCTCTACTTTTATACAACAGGAAGTGCAGTAGGTTCATTTATACCAGCATCATCATAAACACATGAATAATGTGTTGTGCTATGATGTTATGGACAGCTACAACATCACTTGGCAATAGAAAACTTTCCACTCTATTATAATCTATGGGACCACTGTCGTATGTTTGGTTCATTATAGATCAAAACGTTATTACGTAGGCAACGACAATATTGTTAAGTACCTAGTAGCAGTGCTGGTCTCTGTTTTAATTTAGGGAAAGTTGAGATAGAAAAGTAGCATTGTTGACAGCTGGCATTTTTCCCAGAAATATGCTATACTCTTTTAACATTTTCTTTATTGAACTGTATGAAAATTTTATTTCCACTTTTTAGATGAGGGAACAGAATCTTAGTAAGTTTACACAACTGGAAATTGGTAGACCTGGAACTTGAAACTTAAGGTGTTTGTATATTAAACTTGTCCTCCTTCTTTACGACACGTTACCCTCAATTTTCCATTGTTTGTAAAATATTTAGTCTGGTAAACTATTTCAGATATTTTTGGAAGAAAACTATATGAACAATAAGACAAATTATACCAGTTATTGGGGCCTCAGATAATTCCACATTAAGAAAAAGAAAATTATGAGTATTAGCAAGATAGGAAAACACAGCACAATGTTCAGCAAGTTTACATTAAAACATCAACCACTAGTGTGGTTATTTTTCTATTTTGTATTCTGGTTTCTGGATCATATATCCCAATATTGTTCACATGTGGATAATAATGTAGGTTTCCCAATATTTGGGAAGATGATACAGGAGTGACGCTGCTCATTTTTTAAACTTTTAAAATTTCTTAGAAATATAAGACCTATTTAAATATTTTAATATGAGTTTTATATAAGTTTTGTTAGAGAAATAAAAAGAACAATTCACTGATTTTTATCCCTTATAGCCATGCTATAGAAGTTTACATATTAAAAATATCATTAGTACCTCTTAGGCAATTATCTCAAAAACAAATTATTACAAAATTTACTGAATTCTCTAATATATAATTCTTTGCATTTTCTTCAATCTTGTTAACAGTAAAACCACTTTGTATTTATGTTCATTTCTCATTTTATAAAATTACCTTAGCAAATTTGCCTAAAACTGCCTACTTTAACTTTTAATTGCCTCTCCTATTTAAATAATTCTTGTTATAGCTCAGAGACTATATTCTAAAACTTTGAAACATTAATTATTCATTAATTTGTAATGCCAGTCACTACCATTTCATTGAATCCTTATGAGGCTGCAAAGACCGTGCCAAGCCCTTTACACGTATGCTCTCATTCATCTGCACAACCATTTCACAGACAAAGCAACAGAGGGTGAGAGACACGAAGGTTTATAGAACCCAAATCTAAGTTGATCTGAATACAAACTCTGTGTTCTTTATCATTATATTTGATTTGGCATTTGATTTTGTCTTCCATAATCTGTAATGTATTCTTCATTGGCATCTGACGGTTTATTGGTATCCAGCAGAGATGAGAGAAGCTGCAGGATGCATTGGATTTTAAGGATTTTCTAAGTAACTAAATTCTGCGTGTTTGTGTGAGGAAGAAAGATAAAAGGAATATGTAAAGAGTTAAATACAAAGCTTCTTAACATATAAAGCACTTAGATTTACAATTTTAAAGATTTTCTCATTGAAAAGTGACATATTTTGAGTCAAATATGGTAATTATTTCTTCATCTTTGGAATAGCAATTTCTTGGCAAGCTGTATCATTTAGGTAGCTCACAGCTGTTCACATTTTGGAACTCTCTGGAAATTTCCCTACGATGATTTATAAATTTTGTGAGACATTGCATTGACAGTGGGAAGTAATTAAAAAAAGAAAGAAAGAAAGACTATTGGAAAGTCAAAGTTTTTGCTTTCTGTTTCCAAAAAATGGACTAAAAAGAAGGAAGTAGCAATTTCCTCTGGCTTCTAACTTGAGAGTTCTGTAAATTAGAAGTACATCCTTTGTGAAAATACAGATTAAATACAGATTAAAACCCCAAAGACATTCAAGTTCATAACTGAATTGGCTGATGTTATCTCACAATTAATGAAGAACAGCAACACATCAGTAATGTTGACAGGAATGGGTTGATTTGGGCTACAATTAGGATTTGTTTAAAACTTATTAGAATAAATTGTAGATTGAAATAAAAGATTGTGGTACTAGAAAAACCGAGTTCTAGCTAATTGTTCTTAACTAAATTTGGCTAGGTCTTTTAAGAGTGATTAAGACACTAAACACTTTCAAAATTGTTTCAAAACTTTTCATGAGCTCGAAATACCTTAATGAGTTAATGTAAATCAGATGCACATATATTATTTCCCTGGATGTAAATATATGTTATATATATATCTATATAAAATACTGAAGGAGAAAAAAGTTAATGATTACAGAAAATGTATTTTAGTCATAAACAAATGACTAGTTTGTTTAGTCAACAGCCCAAATGTTTAGAATCTTGTAAAGTAACTTGAGACCCCTGTAAAGTAGTAACTTGGAAGCTTCCCATGAAATCTTTTGATATTTGGGAATTTATCAGGCACTGAAAAGGGAAGTTACAGGTGTAGTCAGTTTAGAAATGGTAAGCTGCTTCAATATAGGGTAGTTTTAAAGGAATAGAGAAGACTGCTGTAAATGACAACCTTATACTAGAAGGGATGTAGATATTACCAACAGAGTCTGGTCAATGTTGATTTTTGTTTATTAATCAGAGAATATCTCAACATTTTTTGGCTTACCATATGTTGGTATTGGATGCTTTTAAACAGAGTATTCTAATAAAATCTTAATATGCTCCAAACTGGAAGAACAGTTATACATAGGCAGTCTAGTCCAAAACACTCATTCTAAATTTACGTAAATGTGAGGCCAGAAAAATTAGATGTGAAATAAATCCATCCACCAAGTTGGTCTTAGTTTTGGTATAAAAAACATTATCTCTTAGTTTACACTCCAGAACTTCTCCCCAAATCCTCTGGTGGAAAGTGAAAGCATTAAATAACATCATATGTATTTAATTAATTTTCATTTTTCAGCAAAGCACTACACACACATACTTGGAATATCAATTAGTATGAAAGGGCTTGTAACAAGTAAATAGCTATTCCTTATTCCCCAGACTTCCACATCCTACTGTCTTATGGCTTCCTTCCATTCTTGTCATTGAGATGTAAAATTCCTTTTTATTTCTCTTTCTTTGTATGTAACTCATCCTTCTACATTCTTCCATGTTCTTTTAGGAATTTTCTCTTCATTGCTAGTATTTGAAATCTCATGTGTGTATGTGTGTGTGTGTGTGTGTGTGTGTGTGTGTAGAGGGGTGTGTTGGGTGGGTTTCCTTTGCTGGGTACAATACACCATTTCAGCAAAGGGAACCTGTGTCCTTTTGTTCTATAAGAGCTCCCTCCCCTCCATTTTGTCTCTTCTACTTTCCAGGACCTTCTGATAACTTCTAGGTTGGTCTCCTAAATTAGT
>NW_012154396.1:2098005-2109992 GCF_000956105.1 Propithecus coquereli
TATACTTTTTATAGATTAGTCTTGTGGCATATCTATATAAAACAGTAATCTGGATGAATAAAGGTAGTATTTAATGTAAGCCATGTATTTCAATTCCTAAAAAATGCTTAACTAATTCCCAAGTGTCTACTATACTGAATTATAAAGAACTCATTTGCTAAAGGGAAGTATTATGACTATTTGTCACATGAACTAACCAAGTGTAAACACTATTCAATAATTGAACAGCTGAAAATTTGCTTTACATATATCAACATTTACATATCATTTGTTCATGAATGTCAACTTGGAAAAAAATCCTGACGAACAAAGTTTTTATTTATTGTGTGAAAAAAGCACTGAAGTTGAGGAAGAAGTTTAGTCTTTTGATTAAAAACATTTTGAATAATGTAATACAATACTAATTTAAAGTGCAGGAATTCAAGTGTGGCAAGTTTTAATTTTAAGTTTCAGGAAAAGAGCCCAGAAGAGAGAGATTTGATTTAGTAATAACATTTTTTTTCTTGTGCATTGAATCACCAGTTCTAGATAAGCTAAATGTTTTTGCAAAGGAAGCACTATTGCTAAAGTCAGTTAAAATGAAACACTGGTTTAGACCACACATGAGCTGGTCTGTCAATGGGACCAATGACTTTCAAAACAGAAGAGGAAAATGCAGCTAGAGTATTAAGAGAAACATTCACATGCTAAAGACAAAAGAGAAAATTAGTTTTAGCTTACTAGTAGTTTTTAGCTCATTTGGGAATTCCTTTTATTAAGGGGAAACTCTTCAGTGGTACATCTAAACTGATTGGTGTTAATAAACCAATACTGCAAGGAAGTTGTTGGATGGTGAGGAATCAATGTAAGAAAATTCTAATATCTTTGCCAAATAGTGAGATGCGACGCAGCCAATACTGATGAAGAAGATTTGCTAAATGTTTAATACTGGAAGGAAATAGAACTTTGAGAAATCTAGTAGTCGATGAAGACTAATAGACTATGCGTAAAGCAAGATGCAGTCTTTTGGCAAATAAACCACAGATGAATAGACTGAATAAGAAAAGAAATAAAATGAAAGAAACAGAGAAAAAAATGAAAAAAATCTTAACTTGATATAAGCACTTTTACTACCTCTTGCCTTCTAGATATTTAAATAAAGATTAGAGTATCTTGATATAATAACTCATATAATAGAGAAAACATTTCTGGAAAATATGAGAGGGAGAGAATGTGACCAGAAGAATTTGCAAGAAGAAATTATAGAAAGGTAATATTTTTGTGCCAAAATTCAAGAGCAATAATCACAGAAAGAACATTACATTTTATTTCTGTTTTTGACTAGGTATGTACACACTGATTTTAAAAGAAAAGTCCTAGGATCTATAAAATTAAAACACTGTTCAAAATCACGTAGTCCTTTATGTTTTACCTCATCCTATGTGGGGATTATAGGGTATTATTTTAAATAAATTTTATTGTGTATATTTAGGTTTTTAACCAGATGTTATGGGATACATATAGACAGTAAAATGGTTACTATAGTGCAGCAGATTAACATATCTAACATCTCACATAGTCACAATTTTTTTGTGATAAGAGAGCTAAAATCTACTTATTTAACAAAAATCCCTAATATAATACTATTTTATTGACTATAGTCCTCATATTGTACATTAGATCTCTAGACTCATCCTTCATGTTGGCTACTTTGTATCCTTTGACATGATTATGTACCATCATAAATCGAAGTTAAAATGCATTTGGTGAGAATGCGTGCTAACCATTCTAGAAAATGTTGACATTTCCTGTCATTAAGACTGGCTTATATGAGAGGACTTTTCTAACAGTCTAGGAGGGTTAGGTTGTAATTGAGCCCTACTATTGTACAAACTTTTCCAATGTGTGTGATGTGGATTCTCATCATTCTACAGCCTAGAATATGAAATGATTATTAACTGCCGTCACCTTTATCTCATGAGCTTCCAAAGTCATCACCCATGTTGAGAAATAAAAGAGATACACTAGAAGCAAATAGACTGCTTTGAGAGAGAGTGGAAAGAGAGGAAATTGCTATTCTTTTTTTTCTCAAGCACAGATGCTTCCAAATAAATGTGCATGATAAAATGACATGTGACTTATACATCAATATCACTTTAGCATTTTGCACATAAGATGTATCAGCCCACAGTAAGTTGCAGATAATATGTGTGAATGTATTTGTAAATTGTGCCCTCCTTTACAAATGTTAGTTATTATAATATATCTTAATAGCAATTCCTCACCTAAAGCTTCTTTATTCCAGGGCAGAGATAATTTTCTGATGACAGAGAGCAAACTCCTCCTTCTTTTCCCCCATAGACAACCTATATTACACATAGCCCCGTAATAAAATAAAGACTATTTCAAAGTGAGGTTAAGCTAGCCTGGTTCATCTGGGGCTACAGTCCCTGGACTGGAGCTACCAAGGGAGGAGCATCTGTTATCATAGAACAAGATCCTGGAACACCAAGTGAAAACTAGAACCGTAATGGACCTTTCCATTGGAGCTGAAACCATGGAGGATATACCACAGATGTGGTGGGGAGACGTATCCTAGTTTCTGTCTTCCCTTGACCATCCAGTTATCCAACTGTCTGCCATTGACCCAACCTACTCAGAAGCCAGAGGAAAAGGATTCCCCATAAAAGCACATGAGGCAAGAGAAGGCAGGGGATTGGTTTGAGAGCAAACAGAGACAGTTTGCCAGCACAGATGGCAACAGAGGAAGTTTCACTACCAGTTAAATTATTCGAGGTATCAGATTGCTACTACCTGACACTCTTTGTGACTTCTGAATTAGAGGAAGTCTGGCATGCTGCTTCTGACAGCCTGGGATCTGGTTTGCAGACGCAAATCGCCTCTGTTTTCAGGTACTTGCTCCTGTTCAGAGTGCCTGTCCATGACTCAACCGTGGCAGTTGTTTGTCTCACTTTGCCCTGATTTCATTCGCTGCTGACACAGATCATTCAACACAACACAGCTTTGACCCAGATCAATAATGAGGTTCCTAACACTAGAAATAAGAATATTTTGATAGTGGGTTAAAATTTGAAATGAATCACTAAGGATGTTGTATTATATGTAGTTAATGTTTAGAAGTTTTAAAAATGCAATAAATTATCATCAGTTAGGGAGTCTTTATAAGGCAATTACTCTTCAGAACATGAATTTTACCTGATACGTAAACTAATTAATTTCTCTTAAGATCATTTTAACTCTGAGCACTAAGACTACGATTGTGTTACTATAGCATAAACCACAGTAGAATTAAAGCAATGAAGCAGGCAGTTTCTTAAGGACATTTTAGCTCTAAGATCTTTTGAGTCCTTGATTATCTTCTAGTTAAATCTCCAAAGGTGAGGAAATTAAATTTTTTGCACCCATGAGGAGATAGGCTTGATTGTTTTCAATTAGCAAATTTATTCTGGGTATACATATGCACTCACCTACTCAAAATCCAGACTTTGATATCTACGATGAAAGAAAATATAAAGGTTTTGAAGTAATTGCACAATGTGATTTTTTGGGGTCTAGATTATAATTATTCAAAGAAATTTAAGATAGAATAAAAAGACACTAACCTGACTTTTGTTCATTTTCCAAAAGGAATTTAATGATCAAATGCATTATGTCTTGATTCCGCCACTAGTAATAAGTTGGTTAGCTTCCATCTAGAGAGTTTTTGACAGGTTTCAGAATTCAGGATCCACTTTTTTTGCTATCAGGAACTACTATGACCTAGTGTGACTGCTAAACTCTAAGGTGGTGCTCCAAAGTCAGTTTTACATGTAAAGTGGTTTATATAAATTTACTTTGAAATTTCTATAGTAAACTTTGAATCTTATGCTCACTTTGTATCTTTGCTGTGGTGTCTTTTCTATTATTCCCATTTTGTATGCCTATTTAGACTTTCCTTTTATCCAACAAATTAGGTTTCATGAAATAACTCATGACTTGGTGAATAATTTTTTTGTCTTCTGAAACATTTTTCCATAAATTATCTTTGTAAAACTTTCAAATAATACAAAAGTTTAAGAAATGTAAAACAAAAATTCTCCATAATTTGATTTCTTACCCTTTAACCACTATCAGTGGTTTGCATATCTCAAAATTGTTTGCATATGCATATGTATTAGTGTACTGTTCCACATCTTATTACTATACTTGATAATATTTTGTAGCTTTGTCTCCACCTTTTTGATAGATACACCTCGTTCTTTCTAATGCATGTACAATTTTTTTAATGAGTTGACTATAGTGTATTTGTTCAATTTATTACTCATAGATATACAGATTAATTTTTTTTTCAGTTCCACATAATGACTCATGAACATTCTTGAACACTGGTTTAGATGCTTCTAGAGGAAATAGTTCTAAAATTAAAATTATGCAAAAACAATATTCAATTTATAATTTGGTAGATGTGAATTTTCCACTGAAAGTTTGTCAAAATTTATACACTGATGATGGTATTTAAAAGTGCCTAAACTTTCTTTAATAAAACATAGACCTTGCTCTCACAGCTTTATTCACCATAAATCAGTGGTCCCTAACCTTTTTGGCACCAGGGACCAGTTTCATGGAAGACAATTTTTCCACAGACTGGGGGTGAATGGTTTTGGGATTATTTAAGTGCATTACATTAATTACATTTGCAGCTGCTCCCCAGCACTAGTATCACTGTTTCACCTCTACCTCAGATCATCAGGCATTAGATTCTCATTAGGCGCCTAGATCCTTCGCATGCACAGTTTGCAGTAGGGTTTGCGCTCCTGTGAGAGTCTAATGCTGCCACTGATCTGACAGGAGGTGGAGCTCAGGCAGTGATGAGACTGATGGGGGAGCAGCTGTAAATACAGATGAGAATTCATTCACTTGCCCCCTGCTCAGCTCCTGCTGTGAAGCCCAGTTCCTAACAGGCCACAACTGGTACTGCAGGCATAAATCACTTTTTCTCTCTCCATTTACTAACAAAAATAGAAGGGTACTCTGTGGGACAAGTCATTGCTTATAGCTCCTCAAATGTTCCCTGAAATATCAGTCACATAGAATTTATGATGCCATTGATTTTAAGATGCATTATTGTTTTATGCACTACTTATAAAGAAAAACACCATTATGCTATTATATACTATCAGTTATAAGCTTAATCATGATTAGAACCATGTTAAAATGTGAAAATATGTGCTTCTTAGAATCAATAAAATACAATTATTTCTATTTTTGTGCCAACACACCAAACTCACACACACGTACATGTACATATACATATGCAATCACATTTAAATGAGAATGGAAATGGTATATACTATCCATTGGGCAAAAAGCTGAGAGAATGTGCTATCAGTGGAAGAAGTGATTACTATAGAGATACTTTTATGAGGTAGGGAGCTTAGATGTTTGCTAGGTTACAATTTTAGAAAAAGATTCTTTTACGTTGAGCTTATTCTGAATTGTTGGGGCTCCTCCAGCAGCTACTTCCAGTCTGTATTTACTTTGTGATGAATTGAAAAACAAAAAAATACAAAGAAATAGTAAAATGAAATATGCTGGAATGCTAACAGTGATTGTGTAATGTGAATATGGGCAATTTTTCATCCTTTTTTCTACTTTTCTATTTTTTTGAAATTGTTGGCAATTATAGTGCTCAAGTTATATATAGTAAGAAAATAATCTTTTTTCAGAATGAGTCCATGTCCTGGAGTTATAAATAAAAGGCTGGAGATTGAAATCGGCTTCTGATTAGGGATGGGTAGTAAAACCTGTCCCCTTCTCTGTACTACAGGAAGAATATGTGTCTCCATTCATTAATCAGGGAGAAATGGTGTTAAAGGGTGGAAATTAACATTCTATACAGAAGAGAAAAGAGGACAGGGAATGGGAAAATAAACACTGTGGAGTGTTTTTTTTTTTTTTTTTTTCTGTGTATACTGGGCTCCTTAGCTGGTGATAAAATGTAGAAAGTGGGTTGCCAGGGAATTTGAAATTGAAAGTTCATGATGTATGGACTGTGTGAAACCTTATTCAGATAGAGAATTTCTCGACACATTAAAAAGGAAAGAAAGAAATTAAGTAGCTATTTGTTGGGTGGATTTCTTTTCCTAGATACTGCCTAATCCATGGGTAGAGTTCAGAAAGTCATATTCATTTAGGGATTTTTCTAAGCAAAGCCACAAAGAAAGAAAGCTATGCTAAAATTACAAATTATGGAATTGTTATGAATATACTTTATTATAAGATAATTAGGTCTTTGAATATATGAGAAAAACTTTTCTTTAGGACATGTGCAAAATTGTAAATACTATCAGATTTTAGCAAAAGTTGAAAATTAATCTTTATTTAGTCCATTGATCATCTTTCTAGGAAGAATGGGATTTTAATAAGCAGAGGAGATAGAGGGGCATATGGCTGAAGGAAAGTGAGAGCACATAGGTCAGAATATTTCTGGTGTGTTTGGGGTACTTTTTAAACTCTAGGCTATTTGAAGAATAAGATGCATGAACGGGTACAGTGGGATACAAGGTTGGAAAAGTACATTTAGAGCAAATTAAGAAGTTTCTTGAATACTAACATATCTGGATTTTATGATGCAGCCATTAATGAGCCACTGAAAATATTGAAGGATGAAGGAGACAAGTTCTGATAGTTTTTGATGCACGAAGCAAACTCAACCAGGCATATGTAGGCTGAATCCAGTAACTTTAAATAGAGAAGAGTATAAAAGGACTCTAACTAAAGCAGTTACTATGGGAGTGGCTAAAATTTAGACCCAGATTGAATTTGGGCAGGGAGAGAGTTAGAGACGAGATAATTTTAGTGTGTCTAGACCAGTTGATTTAGAAAGTGGAATATTTTCCTAATGTATTATGAAATATCATTACAGAATAAATTCTGCTTATAATAGTTTTATAATGTGTAATATTTTGTGGCTTGCTTTCTTTGTGGCTTTACTTAGAAAAATCTCTGAATGAAGACGGAATTGTAAGCTATGTCCATAGATTAGTCAGCATCTAGGAAAACAAATCCAAGACGGAAGATGGAAGCTAAAACTCAGGTTTTGAGAAGACAGAAAAATTTAATGTTGACACAATTTAATGGATGTACAATATTATTGTTACTCTGTCCTCCCATAACCCTTGTGTAGCTCTCTATCTTAGCATGTAATAGATAGGCATTGAGGTCATTTATTTATCCATCTCCTTCCTCCATTTGACATGCACTCCTGTAAAGGGTAAAACTACCCTCTTATTTATTATCCATATATTCCCAGTCCTTGTGATAGTTCCGTTATGTAAAAGTCACTCAATGTTTGTTGAACTGAACTGAAATTTAAAAGTACACAGATTCGCACCTGAGGTCATAAGATGAAGTTGTAAATACAGGTTTACAAGTCCTTCAATTAAAAATAAGATCCAAAGACACAAAAAACATATATGTATTTTTAAATTAGGTTTGAATTTTGTAAGTGCTATATATGTTATTTCAGATAATCATAATATGAAATACATTAAATGAAGGTATTTCAGATCAAAGCTGCAGATGTTAGTTATATTAAAATCATCAATAATAACATGTATATAAGTAACACTTCTGATTTTTTTTCTGCTATAAAGATCAGATGAAACTGGGTGATTATCATCATCAAAAACTCAGAAATTAATATTTTGAGCTCTTATGTGCACAGCATTGAGTTAAAAATTTTATATTTCATTACAATCTTCACAAAAGTTTTGAGCTGTTACTCTCTACACATAACAAATGAGGAACGTGAGGCTGAGAGAAGTGGTTTGATTTTTTTCAAAGCCACAGAGTGAATCCACAAATAGCAGAACTGGAATTAAAAACAACGTATTTCTGTGCATAAAGCCAATGCATTATAATAAGTCATTCTAAAAACTAACTGGAAAATTAAAAACTAATAACTGAGAAGAATATTTTAATAATTTTATCAGATAAAAATAAAATTGTCACAACTTCTCTTTCATAACTGGTATCCAAATTCCCTCTTCTCTGAAGCTCAGCTTCAGAACATGATAGATGTGTCTTACCTAGAGTTACGTGTATGAAGTTGAGGTTTACTAAGTTTGAATGAGAGACAGATATCTAATCAAAACAGGCCACCAAACGAGGAGGCTAGAAACAAATCTGAAGGGCAGCAATGTTGAGCCAAACAGTATTTAGAGAGCTAACACTTGAAGGAAAGAATTATTGGGTTGGTGTGTTGAACCTGGACTGATTCTACAAATGACACACCAAAGTTCTAGACTTTTATGTATGTGATCATATTTGCACTGGTCCGTGAGATCCATTTAATGATATCAGATATGATCAAAAGCTAGAAACCCCACTCTGCTGTGTTCCTAGAAAAGATAGAGTTGGGATTTTCCTAGTTGACACATTTTATATCAATGCTTCTCAACTTCATTTCTGCAAAGAGTGTCCAGTATTCAAATAGAAAAAGGGTAGTCAGAGAATTATATACAACAGAGAGTAGCAAAGGCTTTTCTAAACTATTCTTACCTCATTACTGACCTGCCATATAGTAATCAATGCAAAATTTATATTACAATAGGAATTTTTTAAAAATGTACTTCAAAGTATTATGGGGATACAAACGTTCTTGGTTACAAGGATTGCTTTTGTAATTCTTGAGTCAGGGTTATAAGCGTGCCCATTACCCAGATAGTGTTCATTGCACCTGTTAGGTAGGTTTTCACCCATCTCTCCCTCCCCCTCCCCCCTATTGATTTCCATTGACTTATACTTCCCTCCATGTACATATGTCCTCATTGGTTAGTTCCAATTTAAAAGTAAGTACATGTGATGTTTGTTTTCCATTCTTTAGATACTTCACTTAGGATAATGGCCTCCAGTTTCATCCATGCTGTTGCAAAAGGCATTAATTCATCCTTCTTCATGGCTGAGTAGTATTATTAATACATGATATACATATATCACATTTTGTTAATCCACTCGTGAATTGATGGGCATTTGGGTTGATTATTCATCTTTGCAATTGTGAATTGTGCCGCAATAAACATTTGAGTGCAGGTGTCTTTTTATAAAAATGACTTCTTTTCCTTTGGATAAATACCCAGTAGTGGGACTGCTGGATTAAATGGTAGGTCTACTTTTAGTTCTTTGAGGAATCTCCATACTGTTTTCCATAGAGGTTGTATTAATTTGCAGTACCACCAACAGTGTGTAAGTGCTCCTTTCTCTCTGCATTCATGCCAGCATCTATTGCTTTTGGACTTTTTAATAAAAGCCATTCTGACTGGGGTAAGGTGATATTTCACTGTGGTTTTAATTTGCATTTCCCTGATGGTTAGTGATGTTGAGCATTTTTTCATACGTTTATTGGCCATTTGTCTATCTTCTTTTGAAAAGCTTTTCTGTATGTCTTTTGCCCACTTTTTAATGGGGCTGTTTGATTTTTTTTCTGATTTGCTTATGTTCTTTGTAGTTTCTGTTTATTAGCCCTTTATCAAATGTATAGCTTGCGAATATTTGCTCCCATTATGTACGTTGTCTATTTGCTCTATTGATTATTACCTTGGCTGTGCAGAAGCTTTTTAATTTAATCAAGTCCCATTTATTTATTGATTTTTGTTGTTGTTGTGATTGCCATTGGGTCTTCTTCATAAATTCTTTGCCTAGGCTGGTATCTAGAAGAGTTTTTCCAACATTTTCTTCTAGAGTTCTTATGGCTTCATGCCTTATATTTCATTGTTTTATCCATCTTGAATTAATGTTTGAGAGTGGTGAGAGATAGGGATCCTGTTTTATTTTTCTGCATATGGCTATCCAGTTGTCCCAGCACCATTTATTGAATAGGGATTCTTTTCCCCAGTAAATACCATAGGGATTTTTATTGCTTTAGCAAAAAAAATGCTTTATCAAAAAATATGCTTTATCAAATTAGTGTTATCAATTTATTAGTGTTTATACTTTGGATTGTATTAATTTGTAAATAAGTTTTGGTTTATAGTTATATAATGAACACAAGCTTAAGGAGTTTCTTCCTACTATTTTACTTGTTCATACAAAACTACTTATTTAAAAAATTTGGTTTACAAATTGGAAGTCTGTGATTTTTCCCTTTTAAAAATGTGTCTGTATATTATTCAAACTTGAGAAACACTTCTCTGGAGGACTCTTATAACAAAAACAAAAACTGATCTTTGTTAAGACTAGAAGTGGTCCAGGAAGAAAGGGATTAGAAAGGTAGGCAGTGGTCATCTAGGATGACTGCATTTGGATGGCACCAAGTTTGGCAGAGATGAAGTGTCACATTTTTGTTCCTCACCAGCTCTCCTGCCAGGAAGTAGAAGGCATGATGGATACTCTCCAGAAGTTGTTATCTATTTTTGGAAAGCCAGCTTGTTAGAAAATCAGCCGAGGAGGCTCCAGATTTACTACGCAGGCATATTTAGATTATAGGGGATATTTCTATGCTTCTTGGTCTGAGACCACATTATGAAAGGCAGGATACTTCTTTAGAACTATTGAAGTGGATTGTGGGTGAAATGAGGTTTTTTAGAATTGTCCACAGTACTTGTGATTAACTGCGGTATATGCAGCTGAAGAATGTGTAACTCTTTGGTTGATGGAGTATATTTTCTTTTCATAAAGTCTCCACATTTGCAATATTCCTCTTACATGTAATCATATCTTCAAAAAGAGGCCTAATAGGTGACAACATTATCTTGCAGATCTGGAAATTATATCAGTCATGTTGTTTGGTTGTCACTTAAATCTTTTGTGAGCCTAACACCTATTCCAGACGGCCAATGATAACCAAAACTTTTTAAAAACACTTCAGAACATTAGTTTTTCTTTGGTAGTTAGACATTTACTAATGAGATATAGTGAGAAGACTATATTCACTATGTATGTAAATACTCAAACTTTATTAGTGGTATGTTATCAAAGGCAATACATATACATATAAATATTAAGGAAATGCCAAAAGCACAAATATTAACAGGTGCATAAAATGTTATCCAATCCTAAAAAGAACATGGATGCATGAATGCAGAAGGCGTTCAGAAAAACTTGGTAAATATGATCAGCATTCTTCCAACCATCATTTGTTCTTTCTTTTGTAGCTGTGAATCATAAAATTAATAAATAAAAACTATGAGTCATCTGTCATGTGCTTAATACTGGGCTAAATTCTGGGAGTGGGGATAGTCTATAAAATATATATACATGATCTTTTTCTTCAAAAAAAAAACTTGTCATCTGGACAGTGAGGCAGACCAAACATAATATCAAATGATATGAGTATTAAATGAATCAAAAATAAGAAGCCAAAGGAAACAGAGAGGAAGAGGTTTCATTATGGTTGTTAAAAGGCAGTTTAGAGAAGAAGGTGAGGTGGGCCAGTGAATTTTAGGTGGGAAAAATCACAGAAGACATCATATGGAATGAGAGTAGATAATTTGTGTTAAGTGATAATAAAGAGAGTAATGTGGATGGATGAAATATTTTATATTTAAGGGACAGCAAGAAAATCTGGAATAGGTAGAGGGCTAACAGATAATGCAAATTTAAGCCAAGTGTAGGAGGCTAAATAATGCAGAGAAAGAATATACTCATTAAGTATTTTTTTGCCTGTTTTTAATTTTCATTTTTCTGTAAAAGAGAAGGGATATGTAAATTTGTTTGATTAACCTTGTTTGATTAAAGATAGCCTACCCATAACATAACAGATGCGTAGGATTAGGACAATGATGTCAAAAAGATCATATATAATTCATGGATATTTGATTCTGTGTCTCTGTCTCGGTCTCTCTGCCTCTCTTTCTATATAAAATATATTATGCTTGACTTATGTCAGATATCTGATTATATTATGTGTATTATATACTTATAGTATATATGAGTTATACTGAGCTCTGTGATATCTATTTATATCTACCTAACTCATGTCTACATCACTTGATTTACCTAAGCCAGTA
>NW_012154396.1:2111917-2113177 GCF_000956105.1 Propithecus coquereli
ATTTAATACTCATTAATATTACTTTCTTACACTTACTTTCATTTCCCCCTTTCTGATTTGGTAGTATGCTTGCCAAAAATCATGAATTTTATACTTTATAAAACTTCAAGGCAAAACTATTCCCTAGCCTACTCTACTCATTTTAATGATAAATGACTGAAAATCTCCACTTGAATTGGTAAAATAATTCAAACAAAAAATATTGGAACATATCGAAAACTGATTTCATACATTTATTTGTTGACATGTTGTATCACATGTATCTTTAAACTTATTAATAATTTTTACATTCTAAACCTTTCACAGCAATAAGGTTTAAAGTGGTTTTGAACATGTGATATTTAACTGGATAAAACAAAATACGACTGAAAGACATAGAGTTGGAGAGACATAAGGAAATAATGCAATGAAATCCCTTAATTTTACAAGTAAAACATCAAACCACAAAGATACTTATTATCACAAGGCAGTATTTAAAAATTAGGCTTAAATTCTTCTGACATTGAATTCACTGCTCTAATTATAGAATCTAAGAACCTGCAGGCATTTTAAATATACCACATTATCCAGCTCCCACTGAAAGTTTGCATTCCCTTTATGACACGTTAAGTGCTATTAGAACATTGCTTGAATACCAACAATTTAGGGAATTTACTAATCTCTGAGACAGCATCCACTTTTGAAGTTCTCACATCAAAAATAAATATTTTACAGAAAGAAATTTCTACTTTAGCTCTCACACATTAATCCTCATGCTTAGGCTGGGTTTAAGGAGATAAAATAGGGTGAGGATGGTGAGGGCGGGTTACGGGGAGAGACTGGAACGGGCAGGACTCACGGAGGCATGTACAAAACTTAATTCTCCTTTCCCATTATAGTGTTTCAAGTTCTGAGAGCACATAGTATGCTCCCTCTTAGATCTCCTGACCTCTGTAAGCATGCTTCATGTTGTCTCTGTGACTTCTAAGGTGTGGCACTCAGTGCTAAAGCAAGTCCTACTGATGATTAGGTCAGTGTGGGACTAAGCTGGACATTCACAGCCCTCATTCTAGATAAATCACAATTAACATTTGCTGTGCTTTAAATCCATCTGGGCAGAAGGTGGGTTTTGAGGGCTGTTGTTTTTGGGTTTTTTTGCTTTTATTGCTTGCTTGCGTATTTGTTTTTTTGTTTTATAAGGAAGAGCCACTCTAAGACATTCTGATTCTGAATCCCATCTGATTCTGATACATGGCCAGGGTGGAGAACTCCTGGACCAAA
>NW_012154396.1:2113305-2114850 GCF_000956105.1 Propithecus coquereli
TAATCTAAACATAAAGGGCTGATAATCTGAATACAACAAATAGGCTGAAAATGGAAGAGACATAAATGCACATTTCATTGGAAAAAGCAATAGAATTTAATGAATGACTGGAAGAAGAGAGGTGATCAAAAGAAATTATTAACTATTCAAACTGGAATAATCAGAAAAATAGTGGCAGAACTCGGAAGGATGGAAAACTGGAAATGTTAAAAAGATAAAGAAAAATGATACAAATAAACTTTTTTTGGCTTTGAAATCACATGATACTTCTCTACGCCAATAATCTCAACTTGTTTCTAATAAACACATTTGAACTGTTTGAGTTTCCATATACGCATTAATTTAGCTTTAGCCTGAATTCTTCTTTAAAGGTTAGTTGTGATTTTGTGACTATATATTTACAGATGCATTTATCTGAAGAATTAGAGATTTCATAAGTGTCTGAATAATAAATTTCTTCTACAAATGGGAATTTACAAAGACTCATTTTACAGATGAGAAACTAAGGCCTGGGAAGTTAACAGTATTGTTCTGAATCACATAAATAATAATAATGAGTAATAATACACATTGCCGGCTAGATAACCCGTTCTGTCCTAAGAAAGCTGTGCATATTGACTGAGTTAACCTCACAACAAACCCTATCAGGTTACTACTATCGGACTACCATTCTTTTTTTACAGTGGGAGGATACGACTCTGAGAGATAAAGAAATATCTTAGGGTTACACAGCTATTAAGTGGAACAGCTGGGATTTTAACCCATGTGTTTGGGTTCAAGGGTCTTTTATATGCTATATAATACTGCCAATCCAAAGGGGGAAATCGAGAGGGACCAATTGTGGTGGCTTTTAATTCTGAAGATTATGCACACTATTCAAATACTACACTTAAGGATTGTTATTTAATGAAAATAATTTTAAAAGAATGCTGTTCCACTTTCATTGTAGGGACGATTATTATTCCTGTACACCGAATTGAAACTTTAAAGGATTTACATCTTTTCAAAATAACCCAATACCCACACAGTGTCTTACACATTTGATAAAACCCTTGAACAACAAAGTTTTCCATAAATGAAGAACTGTATTTCCTTAAACTATAATGATGTATTTATATAATTTGAGCAGTGACAGATGCAACTATATTTGAGCTGGGAAATCAAGAGGTGTCTTTATAGATCTCAGAAAACCCTTTGGAGGGAGTGGAGAAGGTATTGTCTAGTTTTTAAATAGAGAAGAGGAACAGCTGCAGTCCCACTTTCTCCATCTTGGATGAGTTGGGTCAGGTATCATGTGGGTCTTAGGAAGAATGGAGGCATAGCGTCATTGACAACCTTTACATATCAAGCCGCCTTTACTATCAAACTTCCCTCAGTTTTTGCAACATAGTTTTATGTTTTAGACTAGGATGCTTGCAAAACAAAAGAAAAAGAATTCATTATGCTCCTAGAAAAAGAGGAAAAGGGGTCAAATTGGCTACAGGAATGTAGATTTTGAGTTAAATGTATATAATTGAAAATAAAATAGTTTTCTAAACAAATAAA
>NW_012154396.1:2116451-2117736 GCF_000956105.1 Propithecus coquereli
TTTTTGGTTACGTTTTCCAGTATTTTCACTTTTTTCTCACCTTTGCATTTTTGTGAGAATATTTCCTGTATGTTTGTTTAAATCTGAATTTAAATATGTTAAAAGGGTAGCACCCAGAAAAGAGACCTGCAGAAGTTCAAAAGAAGATTCCCTCCCCCAGAGTGACATACCATTTGAATGTGGTTATTCAACCAACTTCTAATCCACCCTGTGACTAACACCAGAGACTCTGCCTAGTGCCACACTGACATTAAAAGCACTTTAGACTCCCTTTGACACACTGCTGCCAGTACAATAATTTACCATCATATATCGAGGCTGATAATTCCTAGTACTATCTTATAGGATAAATCTGGAGGAGTTAAATATCATAGGAAAATTTCTTATGTGATACAAAATCAAAAGCCTACTTCAAAGGATACTTTAAAATAGCTTCAAGATTTGTCACCTGTATGGGATTGAACCTTTTAAACATTTTGAATCTCAGTATTTCAATACACCGTTATTAAATAACAGAACAGATATATAATTTTTAAAGGCATACTGCTACTACACAATCAACTTCTATTGTTACCATGGTAACATTTTTCTGGAAGCAATAAAAACAAAGAGATTCTTACCAAAAGTTGTGGGAACCTTGGTTGGTTGGGGAGTCAAGGAGTTATTATTCCAAACATCATGCTGGGTTTTATAATCATCCACCTGGAAATCATACACTGAAAAAAAATACAGCCAATTAAAATATAAGAACATTGTCACAATCTCATACTTGTATACATGAAGCAAAGCACAAGAGTTAAGAAAAGTAGACTTTTAACAATTTTATTCACATTACTATGTTAAATTACTAAATAGTGAATCTTTAAATATATAAAGTAATTTCTATGAATAACTTTATAGATCTTCGTCAAAAAAGTGTAACAGTTAATGTTTGAATCATTCCTTTAATAAATGCCATGGGCAGATAAAAGTGATTGATTTTAGGTAATACCTTCCAAATTACTATTTGTCCTGAAATTTTTGTTTATAAGCATAAGGGATTTCAGCAATTCTATAGTTGTGCTGAAATTATACTGCAGTATTCTAAGGAGGGAAAATTAAATAATGTAAAATGAAAAATAATATGAGAGCTATGGAAACAGTTTCCACTAGAGTTAAATTTATTCTTAATGCTTTTTTATTTTTTATTTCAGCATATTATGGGGGTACAAATGTTTAGGTTACATATATTGCCCTTGCCCCCCCCCCCCCCCAGTCAGAGCTTCAAGCATGTTCATCCCCCAGA
>NW_012154396.1:2117786-2118804 GCF_000956105.1 Propithecus coquereli
CAGAATTTTTCTAAATTTTTCCCTGGATGATTTTTACCTGTCATCCAGGTCTCAGCTTGATTTTACTGTCTCAAAATTATTTTCTTGGATTCCCCAAACTAAATTTTGACCTCCATACCATTCTTCTCTCATAGCACCTTGTTCTTTACCATCCTAATCCTTACCACAATTGGCCATTACACACACACACACACACACACACACACACACACACACACACACACAATGAGGTAGTCAGTGCTTGTCTTCCTCATTTCTACCCTGCAGGCTGGAAGAAGTCAGGTGTTCTGCACATGATGTTTGATCTATATCTTCTCCAAATCCACTGTGTAGGCATTCTTATCCTCATTTCAGAGATGATATTCAGGAAAACCAAGAAGCTTGCCAGTTACAAGTGGAGTTAATATTAGAACTCAAGTTCATTTGACTCCGTGTCTCACACATTTGCCTGTACCATGTTGATCTGATAGCTTAGTAAACACTTAGCCACTTCACTGTATTCAATCTCAAGCTGTAGAGAAATTGCAATGTTAAGAAGAGGTCTCTTGGCCATGTTTAGCATTGATAGTCCCTCCTGAAAGGAAATAATTCAGTCTCTGTGATCTGGAGTTAAGATTCCGAGTTCTTATCAACTTACTCCATGATCCAGACACTTAAGACAGTTTCTTCTTCTTTGTCTGCCACATTTTAGCTCAGTGATATTTAAAACAACACACACACACACAAAATATATATATATATACACACAACTATTAGTATATTTTGTAACTGCTAGTAATTCATACACTCTTGGTTGATTTCTCACAATAAGAATGCTACAATTGAAGAAGGGATATATGAAGCAAAACTGTTTTATTCCTACCACCCTGCATAATGTTTGCACATATTAAGCATTCAATAAATATTTATTAAATGGATAATTTTCATGTATTCTAATGTATATTTAACCTATATTAAAATGAAACATGTTTATAAGTGATCTTTATATGAATATTCAGTGTACTAAAAAAAGAAATGT
>NW_012154396.1:2121020-2122634 GCF_000956105.1 Propithecus coquereli
TTCTGCCTTAATATATGTTACTTTACAATTCTAAATATATTTTGCACAAACTCACTTGGTTATATATAGATGACCGAGAGAGTTTTTCTGAGTGCAAATGCAAGAGGAGCCATTCAATTGCCCTCATTCATTACTTTCACAATTCACTGCAGGATTGAACTAAGTATGAAAGCGACAGTTTAAAATCTTTAAGATATGATAAAATATGTTTAAAAATTGTATTAAAGCCATAGATTTATCATAATTAATAAATATCCAAAGTTTCATTGCCAAATGCGACTTCTTGTTTTTCCTTAATCAATATATTAAGAAAATGTGATTATTGAGACAGAAAGTTGGCGTACTCTAGTTATGACGTGTATAATTAAATCTATAAAAATAACTTGTTAAACATAGCCATCAAAACAGAGCTATCTAAAATAGGTTTTCCAGTACCTACTTTGCTTGATGAAAATTACCTTCTCTTTGTATATTAGCATGGTCTAAATTTCATTTCGGCAAATACTGTAATAATTGCATTGTTATAACCCACTTCTTTCAACTGAACACAACAATTTCAATACACCAGAAACTTTTGGACTCTCTTTGAAGTTCAATATTGTTGAAGGCCATATGTACATGCTGCAACAAAGTTTATGGCATCCTCCTTACAGAGGTCAGTAGATTTGTTATGTTAGTTTTTTTGAGGACGACATTTAAGCATTTGAAATTTTCACTTTGAGAATACCATGGAAATGAGTTCATTCCAAATATATTTTTCCTCTTGGAATTATTGAGAAGAAAAAATACAATATAACATATGACTTTAAAAAAAAACCAAAAATATGTAGGAAAGGAGCAGTAAAAGAAGGAAATAAATTACACTTTCATTCTATGGCTTTCTATTCGTATGGAGAAATTTAAATAATTCTAAACATAAGAATGAGCTACAGAATAAAATGAAAAGCTGCACAGTGATAATTTATTCATGAGTCTACCCATGAAGTACATCAAGAAAAGGTTGTGACTTCCTTCAAAAGAGGTCAGTTATATCTGGACTCTCATTACAAGTCCAATCTGTTCCATAAATCAGAAGTGGCACCAGGTAGACTCTTTTCTACCAAGTAATCAGTATAAAATTACTGAAGCTCTATTTTCCATTTGGGCTCCACCATTCTACCTCTGTGGCCCCACTGCTCACTGATCCATGCCTTAACATCATCTTACACTCATGGCGACAGGAATGCCTCAGCTCCTGGTTAGCCCAGGGAATGTGGCCTCAATCACAATGCCAGCAACCTCTGATTCCTATAGCCATGCATTAAAACGGCTGCTTCTTAAAAGCTGAAACAAATCATAAACACACATTGGTCTTTCTTGAAAGGAGTTTTAGATGTACATCAAAAACATTTAAAATGTACAAAAATATACATATATGAAATATTTTTGCAGGCTTATTCTAGGATACTTATCATACTGACTTATTTAATCCTTTTTTTATAAGACTTTTAGGAAAGGAGTCTCTCTGTTGCTTGGAATCACTTTTCCAAGTTCATTACAGCAAAATGAATTGAATGTGAAGACTTCGAACTGACTATACAAATTTGGCATTTAAATGTTTAAAGATGGAAATTC
>NW_012154396.1:2122684-2125280 GCF_000956105.1 Propithecus coquereli
TTCTGCACAGCAAAGGAAACAATCAACGAAGTGAAGAGACAACCCATAGAATGGGAGAAAATATTTGCAAACTATCCATCTGACAAGGTATTAATAACCAGAATAAATAAGAAGCTCAAAAACTCAATAGCAAAAAAATCAAATAATCCTATTAAAAATGGACAAAAGATCTGAATAAATATGTTTCAAAAGTTATACAGATAACCAACAGGTATATGAAAAAATGCTCAATAACACTAATCCATGATCTCAGAGAAATGCAAATCAAAACCACAATGAGATATCATTTCACCCCAGTTAAAATGGCTTTTTTTTAAAAACACAGGTAATAATAAATGCTGGTGAGGATGTGGAGAAAGGGGAACCTTTATACACTGTTGGTGGGAATGTAAATTTGTATAGCCACTATGGAGAATGGTATGGAGGTTCCTCAAAAAACTAAAAACAGAACTACCATATGATCCAGCAATCCGTATATATCTAAAAGAAAGGAAATCAGTATATTGAAGAGATATGTACACCTCCATGTTTACTGCAACATTATTCAGAATAGCCAAGACATGGAATCAACCGAAATGTCCAGCAACAGATGTATGGATAAAGGAAATGTGATACACAATACACAATGGAATATTATACAGTCATGAAAATGAATACAATCCTGTCACTTGTAACAAGATGGATGGAACATTTTTAAGTTTTTAGTTATTATGGATACATAATAGTTGTACATATTTATGGGGGTATATGTGAAGGACATTATGTTAAGGGAAATAAGCCAGGCATAGAAAGGCAAATAGTGCACGTTCTCACTCCCATGTGGGAGCTAAAAAATTGAACTCACGGAGATAGGGAGTAGAATGATGGTTACCAGAGGTTGCAAAGGGTAGTGGGGAGAGGGAGATAAAGAAAGGAAGAAGGGATAGTTAATGGGTACAAAAATATAGTTAGATAGAAGGACTAAGATCTAGTGTCGGTAAGTAGCACAATGGGAGGACTATAATTAACAATAATGTACTGTCTATTCAAAAATAAAGAGTGGAACTGGAACTGTTCATAAAAGAAACAAATGATAAATCTTGAGGGGATGGATATTCCAATTACCCTGATTTGATCACACATTGTATGCCTGTATCAACACATCACATGTACACCCAAAATATTATAAGTGTGATGTACCCATAATAATTAAAAATAAAAAAATATAAAACAGTACATGCGAGTAAAAGATGGAATATTTATTTGGAAACAAACTATTACATCTAGATACAAAAACATACCTGTGTAAATATAGTAAATTAATAAGGAAGTAACTATCAAGTATTTTATGAATTGAGAGAATGGAAGATATTAGGTTATTTTACCATGTACCACCCTTGCATCGGATATACAAAATATTACGGCAAAAATGGATTTAATTGGTTTTATTATGTTTATATGTAAAACATTTAGAAAAGGTCTGTGACTATTTCATGCCATTGAAATGTGGAGTATCATTAGGGAACGCAGTGTAGTGTATTGCTTCATTAGGAATGGTTTGCACCTGGAGTGTGAAAAACATAAATTAGGTCTAGATAGATGTGTGTATGTCTGTGTGTGTGTGCAACAGAGAGAGTGAGAGAACGTGCGTGTGCACAAGAGAGATAATCTGAATTCTGCCAAAACCACCTAACTGCTAAATAGTGGTCTTTAACATTTTTTTTTTCATTTTTCTGGTTTAAGACTGTCCGAAAAAGATGGGTTTAATCCTTATACTGTAAAAGCATTAACATGAATATGTCCTAGATATTTTGGGATAGTCCTTTATTCTTTTCAACAGTGTTTAATTGGTATAATAAAATGTGACTTAATTTATGCCATGGTAATACTTTCAGAATGTGTATAAATTCACAAACACCCCAAAATTTTTTTGTAAAGATGATGTGTCCCAGATTTCAGTTAAGAAAATATGATCACCATATTCCAAGTAGTAAGTTTAACTAATCTCATGTTTAAAACACTTAGCTTCTCCAGTATGAAATTTTTATTTTATTTTATTTCATTTCATTTTTTATTTTATTTTAGACACAGGGTCTCACTCTGTCAGCCAGATTGGAGTGGTGCTGTGGTGCTATCATACCTGACTGCAACCTCCAAATCCTGGGCTCAAGCTATCCTCCCTCTTTAGCCTCCCAAGTAGCGGGACTACAGGCACACTACCACAACTGGCTAATTTTTAAAATTATTTTGTAGAGGATGGAGTCTCTCTATGTTGCCCAGGCTAGTCTCGAATTCATGGCCTCAAGGGATCCTCCTGCCTCAGCCTCCCCAAATGTTAGGGTTATAGGTATGAGCCACTGCTCCCAACCTGAAACCATTTTTTAAAAATGCATATCTTAAATATTTTCTATGAAGAGAAAGCATCTTAAAGAAAGAAACTGCCTTCAATCTAGGGTCTGACTTACAACTTGAAATTTATGATTCCAGTGATTGGGAGAGGGGAGAATAGTGATGATACCATGAATTGTATATAACATAGGTCATACTGGAAGGTATAGTTCATGACTAATATAATTTTTATTATGTGTGTGTAAACATATCCTTTGTTACCTCCAAA
>NW_012154396.1:2142453-2143812 GCF_000956105.1 Propithecus coquereli
AATAATTTAATATTATATGATGTTCTTTTAACCTTATAACTTACTAAAATAACATAAAAAGAAAAGTTGAGTTTAGGAAAGTATACATGGGTTAGCAGAGATGATATTGTCTTTTCTAAAGTATTTTAAGGTTCCAACAGAAAAGACTTAAATTTCATTTACATGGTTCTACTAGCTGATGCAGTTTAGAATTTTCCAATTAGGAAATACAGAGCCTGAAAGTGAATTTTCAGATTCATGACCATGAGAGAGGATCATAATGAGACCATCGTGCCGATAAAGGAAAGAATAAGTCAATGTGACTAACATTTACTCTCCTGTCAGCTCATAGTGCAATTCAGGGAGGCTGAATTACATCCACTTCATACAATGATACTTCACTGTTCTGTGAATTTGAGGGTTTTTCTTCTTTCTTTATTATTGAAAAGAGTACAGGGCAATGAATGAGGCTAAATATATTTTATAGTAATTGATTTGAAAAAATAAAAAAATGAGAGTTGAACATGAAAGCTAAATATGTGAAAATAAAAGATTCTTTGGAACGTTAAAAAAGTATCAAATTAGTTTTTTTCCTAAAATTATCAAATCTAAGACTAGACCCAATAATCCTTAAGGCTCTTGAGTAATAAGGGTCCCCAGAAACGCACCTCTTACACATATTTTTTTGCACTCTTCCAGACTTTCAAATCGATTCTGATTTCCTTCACATCCCCCATATACAAATTCTTCACACTGTTGAGTGAAAATATTGAAGAAAAATCTCTTCATCATTGCTTTGCATGGGCCATCATCCGCCTTCAGTGCACAAAATGAATGCATAGGTTTCAGTGGTGGCAACGCAGTATCTACATGGTAAAAATAAAAGATATAACATGTAATCCTCCATCAACACTTTAATAATGTTCTTTATTTCCTCTATAATATGTCCTGATTTGAAGTAAAAGTACAACAACAATAAAGTATGCTGGTAAGAAACCATAAAAAGTTATTCACTTATCAAAAAGATAAAGTTAGTAAATTCACCAAATGAGACACGTTTTATAATCTATTAAAGTTTAATAGTTGATTACTTATCAACTATTACAGGAAAAATGTATAATTTTTTTCTAGATTTTTGTTGATAGGTATTGATTAAATCTGTGTCAGTTGACTGAGAGGGAATTGAGTAATGGATATAAGGCAACCTCATTCAAATGGATGTGTCCACAATAGACCTCTACCTTTAACTCAGTTAATGATAAGTCTTTTGAATTTCTCTCCCTAAACCATAGTTCTGTCACTTTTCACACATAAAACAACTCTTTAAAAACAACAGTATATTCACATTCTCATATATATACATATATATCTCTAAATATA
>NW_012154396.1:2145032-2147639 GCF_000956105.1 Propithecus coquereli
ATAAAATACTATCTCACCATTTTGATTTGCTTGATAACTGAGTTAACTATTTTTTTAAATTGAAATAAATTGAGCTGACAGAACTGATAGAACAGTAAGTTTTTCAGATCCAAAATTGAGTAAGGTAGAATAACATATGACAGGGAATAATTTTGATAGACAGATACCTTCAGCACCAAACACAATTGTCATGAACTAGCTAATCGGAAAGTAATAATGCTGGCCAAACCTTTAACTAAAAGTGCGTTTTATACACCTGGGCAATTGTATGTTTTCAACTTTCTCTGGGGTTATGTTCCATTGACAAAATATAAAGTTTGTGTTTATCAGTATGGTATTTTGTATAATTTTACACCAATAACACAATGTCTCTAAATCCAATAAATATCTACAGCATATATGTGTATAACTTTATCAAAGTGAGTTAATAATTACTTATGAACATGTACAAGTTTAACTGGCATTTCTTTTTCTTTCTAATTCTTTATCTAACATTTTATGTTGAACTTATCTGAAATATGATAATTGGCTTTAAAGGGTCTCTCAGATACATCAAGAGTTTCTGGTACCTACAAATATGAATATTGCATGGTAACATTCAGAATGATAATTTTTCTTAAATGTTTTTAAACTTCGTTGAAATTCTCCACTTTTCTTAAATGACATACACAAGTACTTTTTAAAGAGAAATTCATAACATAAATAGAATCATACTTTAGAGGGTTGCAAACATGTTTTCCATAGAAAAATATCTGTATATAAACAACCATGACATATAAAAACCATGTTTTCTCTCTTCATCACTGAAATTATAATTGTTAATTTGAATTCAAAAATCATTGAAAGCTTTTTCTGAATAATGCATTTACAAATAATTGTAAATGCGTTTATATTCTCTGCATTTACTTAAGGATTTTATAATGCCATAACTGACATTTTGAGTTGTTAAATTGTGAGAAGTCAGAACGTTTTGCATAAAGACATTAAGTGGTGCATCTGACTTGGATCAGGCCCACAATAAATATCATTGAGTTAGCACTGTTTCTACACTATACACACATATTTTGGTACTGATAAAAATTTGACCAATCAGTTCTACAAATATATCATCTCAGAATCAGATACCAGAACTCACAAACATAATTTCAAGGAATCAACCAGAAATAAAAATATTCTGGCATTTTGAATCTTAGAGGCATCTTAAAGCTGTACACCATTATCTCAGAAATTCCTGTGGTACTTCTCATACAGTATCATGGTCCTCATTCCCAAGTTAATGTTACTTTAGAACTTTAGAGACAACAAATTAAGGAAGCAGTGTTTCAGACAGATGGCTTTAATATAAATATACAGATCTATACATGTAGAATACAAGAAACTTTATCTAATACCTGAATTGCCATATATATTTAGAAAAACATTTCTTATAAATCAATAATTTATGTCAGATTCTTTCTCATTGATGATTCCTCTACTTTTTACTCTTAATTTTTTTTTTCTTTGTAGAGAGATGGGATCTCAGTCTGTCACCAAGCTTGAATGCTGTGGTGCAATCATAGCTCACTGTAACCTCAAATGCATTGGCCCAAGCGATCCTCCTGCCTCAGCCCCCTGAGTAGCTGGGACTACAGGTGCACACCACTACGGCCAGCTATTTTTAAATTTTTGATAGCCACAGGATCTCACTATGTTGCCCTGGCGGGTCTCGAACTCCTGGGCTAAAGTGAGCCTGCTGCCTCAGCCTCCCAGAGTGCTTGGATTACAGGCATGAGCCATTGAACTTGGCCTCTTAATATTTTTTACAGTCCTTATCATCAAGCTAAATGGTTTTCATTTTCTGTATTAAGGATATACTCACCCCAAGCTCAATTGGCTATTAAGTAATTGTGCCACCAGGTGGTGGTAGTGCACCACAAAAACAAAAGATAGTAAACTACTAGTTGAGCAGTGACGCTTAGTAATAAAGACACTATGCTTTGAACATTTTGTAATTGTATCAGTTAATGATGATAACAACCTTCTGAGTTATGCATTTTTGTCTCCATTTTATAAATTATAAACTAGCATTTCAGAAATTAATAAATGGCTCAAATCCACACCATAAATGATGGGTTTTGAATTGACCCCATTTGTTTTTATACCAGATATCGCAAACTTTCTTTATACCTGAATGATATTGTTACAGCTCCATGATTAAGATTCCAAAACTGACATTTGCATCAAGCACACAGATTCAGTTATAAAAAGTTCTGCTCAGTTAATAGTATTTCTTTCTAAAATTCACTTTGTAAAACTAAAAATGGCTTCAATGGTGGAGGTAAATGATAATTGTATTAGCAATTTGCTAAAGAAAAAACACTAAGTATTAACTTTTATTAACTATATTTTATTATTAGCTTATTCACCTTTACCATTCATATTTTAATGTATTTCCTAGAGGAATTCTATATTAGGATATTCTTTTGTGCAGTGAGCTTGTGCCCCATACCTGAGCACAGCATCCCTGGAATTGGGCAGTGGCCTGGTGTGCTGTCTGACCCACAGTTCCCTGACACTCCACTCAGAAGGGATGAAGGTCTACCCCGGTTTTCATTTTTTTTTTTTTTT
>NW_012154396.1:2156739-2157510 GCF_000956105.1 Propithecus coquereli
CAATTCTACTTTCCACACCTTTCTCACAACTATTCTTCTTTTTCAGACAGGACTAATTATATTTTTTGTATTTTGCTAGGATTTCTTTAATACAATTTTCATTTTGATTTCTCTTTTCCTCTGCTCTGGTCTTTGTATTAAAAAGGAAATACGTATTTACAATTTTCACCTTTGTTTTTTTTTAAAAAAATATATTTGTTTTTATAATCAATTTCCTAACCAGGTTTTCTATGAGATAACAGAGAGCCAGAACTGCAGACAAAAGAAATGTCTAACATTCCAGCCAGTCCTATTCTCCAGTTCATCCTCCCTCAATTAAGTGAGCTATCTGATTCAAAAGAGTTTCACAGTAAAGTGACTTTGTGAAAAACTGACACTTTTATACTCTAAGGGAAACAGCCTTCAGAAGGAGAGTGAGACACTTCCTGCTTCAAGATGATTTAAAGTTTCATAGCAAAAAATAATAAAAAAAAAGCACCTCTAAATACATTTTTTAAAAGATTTTTTTCTTTGTATTGAAAGATGGAAGGAAATGCATAATGTGTCTGCAGCACAGGAAGAGAAAAAAGGCAACACATGCTCATGTTCTCAGCCACTAACTGCCATTCAAGTCAGGAAGGAAAGAGAGATCTTATCAGTAAACACTCACAAATGCAGGGACAGATACTCCATCAAAAACAATCTAGAATTCTCTGGTTTTGTCTGTAGTGGCTCACAGTTTCAATATATACCATTAAGGTGTGCGTAGCCTTATAATAAATAATAAAGTGA
>NW_012154396.1:2157735-2162054 GCF_000956105.1 Propithecus coquereli
GTTCTAGATAGATTCTGGTTATCAGCCCTTTATCAGATGTGTAGAGAGCAAATATTTTTTCCCATTCTGTGGGCTGTCTATTCAGTCTAATGATAATTTCCTTGGCAGTGCAGAAGCTTTTTAATTTGATTAGATCCCACTTATTTATTTTTGTTGCTGCGGTGATTGCTTTGGGGTTCTTTTCAAGAATTCCTTTTCTAGGCCGATGTCTGAAAGGGTCTTCCCAACATCTTCATTTAGAATTCTTAAGGTTTCATGCCTTAGGTTTAAGTCTGCTATCCATCTTGAATTGATTTTTGTGAGAGGTGAGAGGTGGGGGTCCAGTTTCAACCTTCTGCATGTAGCTATTCAGTTTTCCCAGCACCATTTATTGAAAAGAAATTCTTTTCCCCAGTGTATGTTTTTGTCAGCTTTGTCAAAGATTAGATTACCATATGCGGATGGTTTCATCTCTGGATTCTCAGTCCTGTTCCAGAGGTCAATGTCTCTGTTCTTATGCAAGTATCAAGCTGTTTTAGTTACTATAGCCTGGTAGTACAGCTTAAAGTCTGGTAGACTGATACCTCCCACTTTGTTCTTTTTACTTAAGATTGCTTTGACTATACAAGGTCTTTTCTGGTTTCATACAAAGCGTAGAATCAGACCTCAACAAATTCAGAAAAATAGAAATTATACCATGTACTTTCTCGAACCATAGTGGTTTAAAATTAGAGTTCAATTCCAACAGAAATACTCGCCACCTCACAGAGTCATGGAAATTAAACAATCTATTGTTGACTAACTCCTGGGTCAAGGAGGAAATACAGAGGGAAATCAAGAACTTCTTCGAACTAAATGATAACGGGGAAACAAACTATCAAAACCTGTGGGATACAGCAAAAGCATTCCTGAGAGGACAACTAATAGCAATAAATGCTCATATCCAAAAAACAGAAAGTTTAGAAATCGACAACCTAATAAATAGAATCAAGGACTTGGTTTTCATTTCTTACTTTGAATAAACATTTACGAATGTTAATAAATGTGTGCCGAGCATGTGTCAGGCACTGTGCTGTCACTGCAGGATATGACAGTAAATTAGGTGGCAACAAGCAGCTCCTCCTCCATGAGACATACAAACATTAGAGACTGACTTACATAAATATTCAGGAAGTTCTGGGTGCTGTGTGAGCATATAATAGGATACCTAAGCTAGCATCAGGAGGTCATGGATAACTCTCCTGAGACTTGCAATTGAGACTTGACAAAAATGCTGACAGAGACAAGGATTATCTGCCTCTTACCATGAAACTGCAAAACACAGGGTGATCTAATAGGAATTTAATCTGATGAAACCATAAAAGTAGGATTATGGTTTATATTTAATCATTTTTTTAATTGGTGCAATGTATTTTATGTCTCATAGTCTGAGGGTTTCATTCTTACCTTCTCCTTCCCTGTGTCCTGGGATGTTGGATAGAAGGCTCACTATAATATTTTGTACCTGAGAACATGCTAGAATTCTCATTCTCCTGGAACTTGTTTGTGAATCTAGGGCTTTCAGGTAACTTGCTAAGAGTCCATGTGCTGCTTGCCTCTCTGACTAAAGGATTCAATTTCTCCAGCAATGAAGAACACAGACAAGTACTGTTTGCCTTCTCTGCATCATAAAATGTGCCAGATGTTTTTTATATGGTCTATTTAATAACAGCCATATGAAATTAGTTATTTACATCATTTATTTACAGCTTAGAACCTTGGAAGTCAGAGAGTTTAAATAACTCATTTAATTTAACAAAGGTACTAGATGGCAAACCACACCTGCAAACTCAAGACTGTCTGATTCTGAATACTATAAAAGATATCTGCCTTTCTCTAAATGTTCCCAGCTAATCGTCTCTATTCCAGCCCAAAGGAATTTTTTTAAAAGCTGTTTTTATTATCATTGTGGTCTTATCAAGAAGTTTATTCTATATCATCCTTTCTTCTGGTTGGACTGATTTTTAAAAAGTCTACTATTGACTTGTGAGAGAAGCAATACAATTGTACATATTTTTCTGTAAATAACAGTACCCTATTTCAGTTTAAATGGATGACGGTATGATCTTGGCATCATGTGATAAATTACATCTCCAAAACTGAGTTTATTCAGATGTGAGATCATGTTATTGCAAAATGATTTAAAAACAAAGCAAAAACAAAAACAAAACTAGGTAAGGCTGTGCAGCTAGTCAGCCAAGAGGACTTCAAATCTAACTTAAAGATCTAAAGTCCTTGTTACTCATCTAGGTTTGGAAGCTACCTTACAGTGATTTTAAATTCTCACTTAATTATTGATGAGTTAACTTTGGTTTATGGTTGGCTGTGGCAGCAACAATTTCAGGAACCTCCTGACTAATGGGCATGTTTTCTGAGTCTGATTGAGGGAGATTGGAATGGGAGAATATTGGGAACATTTGGACCCATTCTCCTCCCACTTCCCAAAACTGAGGTTGCCTGCCTTTTCCCTGTTGGGACTGACTTTGTCTTCCACATCCTTTGTTTCCGTAACCCCTAGAATGTTAGAACTTTAACCCAATCCCTTTTGAGAAAAGAGCTGAATGAAGAAACTCATCTCATATTGGTCAAATTCCTATTTTCAAAAGGCATATTATGGTATTTACTGTACTAAATAATTTTCCATCTCCAGGAAATTTTATAACATCACTTCCCCTTGCCAAGCTTTCAGATCACCAAGCTTGGATGAGTCTCCTTCCTCTTTGCATCAGTGGCAGTGCTATGCATGCTTCCTTCACTCCATTTACTGCACTATACTGAAATAACCTTCCACTCTTCATCTCCCTATGAAATTGTGAGATTCTGGAGAACCCGGTCTCAGCCATCACTATTTCCCTAGCACCTTCCACACTTTCAGGAACAGATGTATTTATTCAATCTTTATTACAGAGAAGTACACTGAACACAATCACTTTAAAGATTTATTAGAGATATGAAATAAGAATGTGTTCATGAAAATCTTTTGCACATCATAAACTGCTATACAAAAAGAAGCTATTATTTTGTTAATATTCTATCACTATTACCGATGACTTGAGATTGCTATCAACAATTTGCTAATTTGCCACAAAATGTTACTTTTAAGAAAGGTGTACATTTATAATGACAATCACTGTATAGTCTTCTCTTGTTCTATTTTTTATTGTTAATATTTTTATTTTTTGATGCAGAGCTTTATGGGATAACTCGTATTACCAGGTGCTTTGGTGTCCTGCTTGACTAGATTCTTACACTGAACTCATCTTGGAAATTCTTACTTTGGGAATATGGACAAGAATGAGAGAATGGCTGATACCTTAGATGTCTGTAGTTCTCTTTCCTTCTCACTCTTTTCCCCACCCCAGGGTGGCATCAAGTGCCCTAGAGAGTTGTTCCCACAGTATTTTGCTCCTTGCAATATCCCAAAGGTACTCCAGTGTTTGTAGCCTGAAAAAACGGAAGTCTTTCAGCTAAAGTGATCTTATTTTTGGACAAAGTTTTAAAAAAGAAGAAGAAGAAAAAAGACACACTAGGTATAAGAGGTTTCCAAAGAAAAAATTCACTTCAATAAAAACTAATTTTTCTACACAAAGGAAAAATATGCTAGAGTTTGAATTAAAATTGAGAGCTTTGACTAGCTTAAAAAGATAAACGCATGTAATGTTTTACCTGTGATATTTGTGTGTTCTTCACCTTCCTCAGGATCAGCTTTAAGAGGGGCAGGGGCAAGACAGAGCAGCAGAGAAGCCCAAAGAACATGTTCTTTCTTCATTGTATAGATCACCTCTGAAATACAGAATCCATACACATCTAATAAATAAAGTGTTAGTGTGGACTTGACTACATACTAGTAGAAATCATGCATCTTTCCAAATGCAAATTTCCATGACATTTAACGTAGGTTTGCACGCATCTCTCTCCACACAATCCATGAGTCATATTTAAAATATGTATGTAGTTTTCAAAATTATGGACAAATGTACTCAGTGCATATATTTAATAATATTCAAGTACACAGGTCATATTCTAACTTTGAAAACATAAATAAAAAGGGCAATAATTGAGTGACATCGATAATGATGATCACTATAGCTAATTATGTATTATGATCCATTTTCATGTGCAATTCTACTTTCCACACCTTTCTCACAACTATTCTTCTTTTTCAGACAGGACTAATTATATTTTTTGTATTTTGCTAGGATTTCTTTAATACAACTTTCATTTTGATTTCTCTTTTCCTCTGCTCTGGTCTTTGTATTAAAAAGGAAATACGTATTTACAATTTTCACCTTTGTTTTTTT
>NW_012154396.1:2174514-2177258 GCF_000956105.1 Propithecus coquereli
AATAGAGTTCATGGATAACATCAGACTGTTGATGAGTCAGTGGCTGGATACATTTATAATCAGATTTCTAAAGTAGTTAAACCTATCATAGGTGTAATCTTGCACCTGGTTTCTTTCAAACATTTTCTTCAAATATCCTTTTGTATGTGTGATTTATCAAGATATAGTTTGACAGTATAATCAAGAATGTTTTGGGCATTTATTTAAATTTATGAACTACAGAAAACCATTCTGTTTCAAAGAATATTTAACAGATGGAAGTTGATGTAGTATTTTTGAAAATGGAAATCGAAATACATTTTTTTCATAATTTAATTTAAAAATTGAGCATAATTTTTGCACCATCAGAATTAATCAGTCATACTGATTCTTAGATTGGGAACTTATTTTTGATTTATTGGCTTAAGAGTCTCTTGGTAAATTTTCATTAATTTTAATTTGGCATCAGAAGTTGTTTAAGCAAGGATATATTATATAAATGTGTTAATGACTAATTGTGCATGATAACATGTTAGACACTAAGGGAGATTTAAAAGTATAGGCAAAGCCTGGGACCCTTAAGAAATTTACACTCAAGATACCTTGAGAAATAATGCTACAGAAAACGAAAGTCAGTGGATCTTCTGAACCAGAAAAATATTTTAAAAAGCATGTTGTGATTTATGCTTTGTTAAAATCCAGGGTATGTGGAGGGATAGTGAGAAGACAACACAGTAAGTGGGACTAACAGCTAGAATATTGCAGAGGGTTGCACTGAAATTACAAACAGGGGGCTATCACTGGAGCTACAGAGAAAAGGGCAGATGTGAGAGATTCTCTGAGTTAAATATTGATAAAATTAAGCAATTGAGTAGATAAAGGATATTAAAGACAGAGGATACAAGAATATCCTAAGTGAGCTGTTGTGCTATTCACACAACTAGATAAATTTAAATAAGTGTTGATTGCTGTGCATATTATGGATAAATTCAGCTCTGGAAACATTGCCTTTGAGGTTATAATGTTTCTAAGTGGACCAGTATAGAGGCAGTTACAGACATGGGGCAGCAGCTGGGTGATGTTCTGCTGTATCGTCATCATCTTAATGAGGCAGGATCGTTTCACCAATGACTTCCAATAAGCCATTCCCAACTACTTCAACTTTATTTCCTATCAGTCTTTCTCACAGTCGCTTAGCTTTATGGACTCCACCTATTAGTCTTTTGTGTTCATTGAAACTCTAATACTTGAATACTCTAAGTCTATTCTATGTCTAGTACTTGGAACTTGCTATCTCTTATGCTAGGGACATTCTTCCACAAGATCTGGAATGGCAAATTTCTTCTTTGTTCAGGACCCTGGTCAGATATCCTGTCCACCAGAAGATCTTCTTCTGGTACTATATTTAAAAAGAAATCACCGCCAGTTCCTCCATCTCTCTCTATCATCGTAACCTGATTTTTTTCGATTATTGTCCTTTATTATTGAATTGTAGGAGTTCTTTTTATGATTAGGAGTATAAATTCTTTGTCAAATATATATGCATTGTAAATATCTTCTGTCCTTCACTTGCCTATTAATTTTTGTATAAGTGCCTTTTTAATTCTTATAAATCCAATTTTTAAATAATTCAATAGCTATTAGTATATTCACAGACTTTTACAGTATCATCACAGTCAATTTTAGAACATTTTCATTACCCCATCAGGAAATCTTCACAGTTTAGTCATCATCCCCAACCCCTCAATTTCCCTGTCTCTACATAAGTGGAAAACAATTATTCTACTTTCTAGCCCTATATATTGCCTATTCTGGAAATGTTATTTAAATGAAATAATATGATATGTGCCAAACAACGTTTTCAAGGTTTATCTATACTGTAGTATATATCGGTACTTCATTTCTGAAAATATTCTATAGTATAGATATACCATGATTTATCTGTCTATTAATCAGTTAATGAACATTTGTGCTGTTTCTACTTTTTGCATATTATGATTAGTGCTGCTATGAACATTCGTACACAGATTTTGCTGTAACACATGTTTGCATTTCTCTGGAGTATGTACCTAGGCGTGGAATTATCGGATCATATGGTAACTCTATGTTTAATCATTTGAGGAACTGCCAGAGTGTTTTCCAAAGCAGCTGTACCATTTTACATTTCTACCAGCAATGTCTTACTTCATTTATTGAATAGCACTTATCACCATGTGTATACTTATTTGCTTACATGTGTGCTGTCTCCACCACTAAAATGTTTTCCATTGTTAGCATAGGTATTTTACATAACATTCACAATTCTATATCCAATACTCAAAACAATAACTGATGTAAGAAATACTTGATGAATAAATTAGAATAAACTTTGCAGGCTAAAATTAAGCTGCCGTATAGATCTTTGGATATATGTATGTAGTTTTATTTATTTCTGCCAATTCCACCAAAAATAAAGAGATCAGAAACAAGTATTATGAAATGGTGCCATCAATATTTTTTTCTAATTATGTCTTTTGTATTGCTTATTTCACTTTTCTAAAAGTATGAAATATTTCAATTAAAATTTATTTAAAAGGAAACGTTTAATAGAACATGGAACACAAATGAAGTAGGTTTAATATTTATAAAAGTTTGCTTAAGTGATAGGTATTTTTCAAGTCAAAGGAGGAAGACAAGAATAATTGCTGAAATCCAAGCAACAGAGAAACGTTAAGTGTGTGGAAGAGATGACTAAAGAAATGTGTGATTTAAAAAGAGATAATTAG
>NW_012154396.1:2177308-2178822 GCF_000956105.1 Propithecus coquereli
GTTTTAAAAACCACTAAAATAAATAAATAAGGAACCACCTTTGTTTATATTAAACAAATGTGAGTTCTTACATATGTGTTCAACATATGAGTCATTTTAGCCTCCCTTCTTATCTTATCTGTAACAGGAAGAAAGAAACCTGATTCCCACCATCTACCAACCATTTAATTAATTGTTCAATTCTAATATACATGTATAGCAATATTAGAATTGTTAACTCATATCCCCATGGTTACAACTTTATTAACTAGCGTGCAGTATCTATGTGCAGCTACTTTTCCCTTTATATTTACAGACTTCATTTATTTCCAAAGTTACTTAAGTCTGTACTTTTGCACCTCTGTTGAGGTTGTTTTATACATTTATAATATATTGAGATTTTCTTGTCACACTCTATATTCCTTTCTGGGTTTTTCTGACCTCTTAAATCACATTTTTAGTTTGTGTACATTATGGTACACTCTGTCATATAGTTGCAATCATAGAGGACATAGTCTTTTAAGATTGGCTTCTTATGCTTAGCCATATCCATTTAAGGTTCCTCCATATCTTTTCATGGCTTGATAGCTCATTCTCAGTTTTTCTTATCACTGAGTAATATTCCATCGTATGGATTTACCACAGTTGTTTACTTACATATTGAAGGACATCTTGGTTGCTTCCAGTTTTTGGTGATTATAATTAAAGCTTCCGTAAACATTTGTGTGCAGCTTTTTGTGTGGACTTGAGTTTTCAAATCAAACGGGAAAATATCTAGGACGGTGATTGCCGAATCAGATTTTAATACAATGCTCTCATTTGTAAGAAACTGGCAATCTGTCTTCCAAAATACCTATACCATTTTGTATTCCCACCAGCAATGAAGTAGACTTCCTGTTGATCTATATCCTCACCAGCATTTGGACTATCAATTTCTTGAGTTTTAGCTATTTTAATAAGTGTCTACTGGTATCTTATTGTTGTTTTAGTTTTCAATTTTCTGATGAATGATGACTATATTTTCATTGCTTATTTGCCATCAGTATATTTTCTTTAATTAAGTGTATTTTCAGATCTTTTGCCCATTTTTAAATTGGGCTGTTTGTATTCTTATTGTTGAGATTTAAGGATTCTTTGTATATTTTGGTTATATGTTCTTTATCAGATACGAGCTTTGCAAATACAGTCTGTGGGTCATGTTTTTAATTTTGTTTTTAGTGATTTTCAGGACTCTACCAAAGGACTTGGTGGACTTTGATTTCTTCGGTCTTGCATCACATTGTGCTAATGTGCTTGGAAATACACTGACATTAAAAACCACTATCTAGGTATAACAAATAGTTCAATATCTCAGAGTTCATCAGTTTTAAAGTACAATTGGAACATTTCCTTAATATTTTGACTTATACTTTCCTGCCTTAAAATTTATTTACCACTTTTTTTTCTTACAGAATCATATTTTTACTATTTTACTTTTTTCTATTTGGTTGATATTTCATTGTTTGGATAACTGTAGCATCATTTTAAAGGTATAA
>NW_012154396.1:2178872-2181583 GCF_000956105.1 Propithecus coquereli
TCATTTCATTTATTCTAGAAAACATAGAACAATCTAGAAATAGAAGGGCAGATTTGTGTTGCATGGATCTCAGAGACAACTAGAGCCAGGGAACTGCCCACCACCAGCTGCTTCTCATTGCTGTTACACTCCTTAGACAAGCTTGATTTACTCTTAATGCAGCCCAATTTTCTCTACGTAAGCATGATGCCTGGTCACTGACCTGTCCTGGGTTTTAAACCTTAAGAATTCTTCCATCAAAAAAGCATGACTACTTCTCTTTATGAAGCAGGTTCAAACAGCTTGGAGACTAGCATTGGTAGTTTCACCTTGGAACAAGTACCACCTTTGGGACCAATCCATTTGAGTTGGGAGCTGCGGGAGATCCTCATGGATTTGGTGGACCCTACACTAGGTTAGAAGTCAGGATTAAGAAAATGTAATAGTATTGCAAATCTTAATGGAAGTATGGTTTTGATGGTGGAGTGGACAGGTGTAGCTCTGACAAGGAGGGGGTTGTTGCTTCCAGAAGAAGTATAGGGTGTTGGACAGAAAAAACTATGACTGTATTCTATAGCAAGCCACAGTTAATTATTTGCTGATCAAGAACTTTATATGATGCAGTCAATTTAAAAAATAGATGAGCAAAGTGTAACAAAATACACAGACACACACACATCAGAAAGAAAAAAGGCAGGTATATAATTTTTTAAAAAATAGGAAAACAAACAAAAGGCAAATAAAGTACATGCATTACAAGAGCAATATAATATTCAAATTTTTACAGAAAAATCCTACTGTGGGTAATCACAGATTTAATATAGGGATGAATCCATGTACCAAATCTGATATATAAAGTGTCTCTTTTTTCTTTTTGAGCAATCCAAATTTCCTAAAATTGGAAAACACAAATTTATAAACCACCGTCCAGGGATCTCTTCCCCTATAGTCCTGCAGAGGATTGCGTGTGAGGAACTGCTTGATAAGCACATAGTCCTGGTTTTCTGGTAGAAATATCCTCTTTAAAAAAGTTGAAAATTATTTAGAATGGTTTTAGATTTACAAAAAAAAAAAAAAAACTTGAGAAAAGAGTACAGAGACTTCTCTTATATCTCAAACTCAGTTTTCCTATTTTTAACATCTTACATTAGTATGGTGCATTAATATACCAATATTCATACATTATTATTAACTGAAGCCCATACTTGCATCAAATTTCCTGTTTTTCCCTAGTCTCTTTTCTGTTCTAGTATCCCACCCTGAATACCATATTACTTTCAGCTGTGATTTCTCCTTAGCTCCCCTGGGCTGTGACAGTTTCTCAGACTTACCTTGTATGATGATCTTGACAGTTTTAGGGAATACTGGTCAGGTGTTTTGCAGGGTGCCCCTTTATTGGAATTTGTCTGTTTTTCTCATAATTAAACTAGGGTTATGAATTTTGGGGAAGAAGATCACAGAGGTAAAGTGATATTTTTATCACATCATAACAAGGGTACACATTACCAACATGATTTATGACTGTTGATATTGACCCTGCACATCTGGTTGGGGTAATGATCATCAAATTTCTACACTATGAAGTTACTTCCTACCTCCACCTTTCCGTACTGTATTCATTGGAAGGAAGTCACCATGTATAGGCCACACTTTAAAGAGTGGAGAGTTTTGATCTCTCTCCTTAAGGTTGGGGTATCAACATAAATTGATTGGAATTCTTCTGCATCAGATTATTTGTCTCCTCTCCTCTATTTATTAAATCATTCAATTCTTTATATCAGTATGAACTCATGAATATTTATTTTATATTTTGTGTTATAATGCAATGCCACTTCATTCATATTGTTGCTCACATTGTCTTTGGCCAATTTGGGTATTTAGTTGGCTCCTGTGCTTCTTTGACATAGTTTCATCAATGTGGGTTTTAAGTTTTTTTGAGTGCCTCCTTTTTGTCTCTACCAGATGCTACAGGCATATGCTATGCCTCAGTATTAGAACCAGCCATTTCTCCTAAAATCCCTGATTCCTTTTATTAGAGATTGGTATTAGAAACCAAGATATGGGCACTAGGTATGTTCATTACTAGGGTGTCATGTTTTTAGGCCTTTTCTTTGACAGATCAAAGAAATATAAATGTGTAGACTATTCTATAAATAAAGATACACTACCTTGAAATATATCTATATTCTTCTGTGACTAGTTTATTTCACTTAGCATAGTGTCCTCAAGTTTTGTTGTTGTTGTTGAGACAGAGTCTCACTCTGTCACCCCTGGCAAAGTGCAGTGGCATCATCATAGCTCACTGCGACCTAAAACTCCTTGGCTCAAGTGACACTGCTGCCTCAGCCTCCCGAGTAGCTGCGCCACCATGCCCCATGATGTCCTCAAGTCTTATTTTGGCAGGATATCCTTCTATTCTAAGGCTGAATAATATTTCATTGCACGTATATGCCACATTTCTTTATGCATTCATCTGTTGATGGATACTTGGTTGTTTTCATATCTTGGCTATTGTGAATAATACTGCAATGAACATGGGAATGCAGAGATCTTTTCAGGATTCTGATTTCAATTCTTTTTGATAAGTATCCAGAAGAGGGATTGCTGGATTATATGATAGTTTTTTTTTAATTTTTGAGAAACTTTCATACTATTACCCAGAGCTGCTGTACCATTTTACATTCCCACCAACAATGTACCAGGGCTCCAATTTTTCAACATCCTTTCTAACA
>NW_012154396.1:2193879-2194583 GCF_000956105.1 Propithecus coquereli
TCGTAAAAACAGACGCTCGGTATTCATAGAGCTTATCCTGTGTTGAAATGTCATTTTGGACTCTTTGAAGGTCTAGAGAGTAACTGAAACATAGCACTGATTTAGAAGGAGGTTAGGGCCAAAGTAAGAGACATTTTTGTTCTAATATGGTTAGGTATGAGAGCCGACCATTGCTAGACAAGTTGTAAAGTGAAGAAGTACAGATCTCAATGTAAAAGGCATGTTCTCCTGATGATTCAAATCCATTGGAGCTAAAATATTTTGGCACTTTGGCTTTTCTGGCTGTAAGAGGAAAATTCAAAGGGAATAGCAAAGGATATTGAGATCATCCCATGAGAATTTATGGGATGATCCAAAGAGCAAGACACTCACATAGAATGAAGGAGACTTAGGATGAAATTATGACATTTGATTTCTAGTATATCATGTTGGGAAAGGCATGATCCAACTATCAGGCAGTAATTGATCTACTGTATCATTAGTTTGGGGGTACACACATTATCTTATCTTTAAGTTAATGAAAAATCATATATGTTACTTAAGTGTATATTATAATAATGGTATTTATAAACTTTAAACTTCCTAGATCAGATTTTCTTTCTTTATCACATATTGTTGAATTTCTTTGTTTTAAAAGTTTTACTATTAATCGATTAGCTCAATGAGTACTTTGCCATGTCTAAAAGAAATTTAATTTTTGCTGC
>NW_012154396.1:2196168-2214411 GCF_000956105.1 Propithecus coquereli
CAAAGTCTAAATGAATAGACTTAGAACAAGCCTAAACAAGGGATGTCTAAATGAGAAACTTGAAAATCTGTCAAGTATCATATTTTCTTTTTTTCCCTTAAATTTTAGAGGACATAGAAACCATATATCATATATACATGCACTAAAAAAATCTTCATGACAGACAAGAGCAAATCCTATTTTATTTGAGCCTGGTTTCAGACATGTAATTATAGTCAACTGTTGAATTACCTGGGATTAATTTTTATACTGTAGATTAAGACTGTTTAGATTTTCTCCTTACATGCCATTTTGTTACTATGAGGTGGTTAAATTTGTCATTTTAACACACTAACTGCCATGTGAGTGTATTTAACTCATGCTAGTTTTGAACCTTGGGCAGTGTGAAGCAAAACCCTGAAGTTGGTCCATGAAAATCTTACTTGTTGATGTTCTTATTGTTACAATTAATATTGACAATTTAATTCTAAAAATGTGGATTATATTGCATATAACTCACAGAAAACAATAAAAAATAACAAATTAGAAAGTGTGTTTTGTTTTAATAAAACACCGTGGCCCCAGGGAAATTTTGTTTTTCTGGTGTGGCAGTCAATGTGTTAATTATAATAATCATAATGCAAATAGCAGTTTCCATTATTGCACCTTCATTGTTATTTTTGTTTCTCCATTTGTATCTCACACTCATCTTAAAAGACTGTTATCCTCATTTCATGGAGGAAAGAAATAGCATTCAAAATAATAAAATAAGTTGTCCAAAAAACAGCTTGTCAGTGGGAATGTAAGTATATCTGATTCTGAAGCAAATGCCTTTAATCACTGCTCTATATTGTCAGATTTTTATAGTGTTGCTGAAAGGAAATTTAAATAAAATCATATTTACAGATTGATGTGTGGATATATTAGTGTGATTTGTTTTCATAAAAATGATAAATAAGAACTTCAAAAAGATGGAAAAAAATTGATAAAGGCAGTCACCATCTTACAATGGAATAATATTTCAAAATATATTGATAAGACCAGTTATTTGAAACTCTAAACATACTATGTTATAAATGAAATTCACATTGATAGACAAAGTAGTAAATAAATAAATTAAAAGTCTCAATGCTTAAGGCAGGTAGCATTCAATGAACTAGTCTAAGTTAGAGGTTTGGCAAGAATGCTTTATCAGACCCAGTTTAAGAGGACTTTCCTTTGCTGTCACTTCCAAAGCAGCCAACAGGCTTGAAATGAATCTTCACCAGATAAGGACACAAGTGATCTGTGGTAAAGCTCACAGGAACTGTCTTAGTCTACTAGGGCTGCTATAACAAAATATCACAGATTGGGTAGCTTAAACAATGGAAATTTATTTCTCACAGTCCTGGAGGCTAGGAAATCCAAGATCAGGATACTAGCCAGTTTGGTTCCTGGTGAGGGCTCTCTTCCTGAGTTGCAGATGGTGGCTGCCTTCTTTCTACGGCCTCATAAGGCCTTTCCTCCATGTGTGCAGAGAGAGAGAGAGAGAGAGAGAGAGATCTTTCTCTTTTTGTAAGGCCACCAATCCTATTGAATTATGACTGCACCCTTATTATTTCATTTAACTTAATTGCCTCCTAAATTCCTTATCTCTAAGTGTATTGGGGGTTAGGACTTCAACATTTTGTAGGGACACAATGCAGTTCAGAGCAGGAAACTTCCTAGTCTTTCAATGAAGTGCCTCTAAATTTGGTCAATAAATTTGTCTCAGAAGTGAAGACGACTACCCTTCTCTCAGAAGAGAGGTAGAGATACATCAGCCCTAGAGTCTACTTTCTAATATGTAATATAATAGCTATAGACTTCCATCTCTGTTTATTGTTGCATTATTAAGCTTGAGGCAGGACTGGTCATAACCTATTACATTCCTATAGGAAATATAGAAATCACTAACCTCTTACATTCTCTGCTTTCTATCAGTTTGCCCAAATTATGTGGGTTTTTTTTTTTCTTCGTGGTTATTTCAGAGGGAACAAATGTCTTGGGAAAATAACTATACTCTACAAGTCTCTTCCAATAAGTAAATGTCTTTTTTAATTCACAATAAGGACAGACTTGGCAGGGAAAACAGACCCTCACTGCCTAAACACTTTTCTACCCTCACTCTTCAAGCGCAATTGAATATCACATGTTAGGGAGCAGAGGACACTGCCCTGGAGGTCAATTCTTATAACCTGATTTGGGAAATAATTTTTTTCTCATTAGTTAGTTGTACGGGCTAACTATGAAACTACTCAGAAGTTTTATTCTGAAATTGGAGATTTTTTCCATAACTTTGAATAATGAAGTTTATGTAATAAATACTCTAAGGGCCAAAAAGCTAAGTATGTAACATTTGTCATAAGATTTTGAGAAAATGAGCAGTCATTGTCACTAATATGAAAAAGGTGGCAAGACATTCCCAGCTACAGCAGAGAGAAATATCTGTGATAAATCCGTACTCATAGAGTCCTCTTTACTTCTTTGCTCCGAGAGTTATGCCCTGACTTAATCTCATGAATGCAATGGATATATTGCTTCTATATCAAGTCTTTGCTCAAATGGTTTCTTTTCAGTCTTTACTTAAATACTGAAGACAAATTAGCTCCATGAGTATGTTTTATTCTTCCTCTACTTTTTACATCACTGCACTTGTCCTTATGTTACATATTGTATTTTTATTTCCTTCCTCTCTGTCTTCTCCCAAATGTAAGCTCTTTAAATGCAGGAATTATGTCTGGTCACTCTAGAATCGAACAGGAGCTCACTGAATATTTGTGGAATAAATCAATGAGTTAAAATACCAGTAATTTTTTTTTATTTTTTTACAGAAAGTAAAAAGTCACTGAAGAAATTAAAAACAAATGTATAAACTGAAATTATCTGAAACTATATCAAGGAAAGTGAATATAATGGGCCTCAATTATATACTAATCCTTTATTAGAGAAGACAATAGTTATTTAGCTAAACTATTTCTTCCTTTCTTCTACCCTTCTACTTTTCGCTTCTACTTCTCAAATACCTGTCCATATTCTGTGCTTGTAACTCCTGTTCTCACAAATCCTATTGAATGGACAACAATGGAGTCACAACAGCATCTGGCCACAACTGACTTACCTGAACATACTCAGGTCAACTACTGCTCTATTAGAGAGAAGCATGGTAAAGATTTTCATAGAGGGCCAAACATTAGAGCAGAAGCTATGGTGATCTTAGTTGTTTACATTGTAGTCTCTGGCCTAGCTCATGACTGAGGTTCTCCAATATACTCTGTAGTCTTTCAGCTTTCAAGGTCCTATTATATGAAATGTTTATTGTGTCTACATGAATTCTGTTCCATGACACATAATGTGATATATTTTATCTGCATCTTATTTACATAATAATCAGTTTCTATATTTATTACAAAAACAACAGAAAAACAAATGTATTCACAGGATTTTCACTATATGTATTTTGTAACCGTTTTATTCTAAATAACTGTATTTAGAATAATTGTGTTGAAAATTGCCATTCAGAGATACAATGCTAATACACACTTTTTTGCAGGACCCTATAAAAGTGTTTATTTCTTTGTACCTTTGCCTAAGCAGTGTGTGTGTGCGTGTGTGTTCTTTTAAACTTTACCAATTGTTCATTTGTATTTCAATAAGCATTTAGTGGCTGCTACTGTGGACTTTATAATGTCTGTGAACAAATTAGAGAAATATTTTACAGAGCATGAGGACACAAAGTAAGCATTGGCAATAATAATGTTCTGGATTTCCTCTCCTATGTTTTTTTTTTTCTTTCAAAATAATTTAAGGATTAAAAAGAGGAGTTGGAGCAAATCAATATATTGATATTATTTCATATGTAGGCAAGATGGCATGGTAAAATGAAATGTATTGAATATATATAAGAAAGGAATAAAAAAATTCAAGTTTGATTATCAAATTTTTAAAGAAAAATGCATTAACCATCTATGAGATTCAAGTTTTTCATCTGTTAAATGAGGCTATTATAACCTACTTGTATTCGTGATGAGTAAAGATAATATGTGTAAATCACACAGCACATAGTGAGTAACCCTAGTGGATTTTCCTCAGCCCAATTTAATCCATGCCTGCAGACTCTAACAACTGTGACTTTCTACACAAGTAGAAAATGCCCCCAGATAAAGTTTGATGAGAGTAGTTAGAGAATTAGCAAAAATTGCCCCATTTTTTTTCAGAATGATAGATGTGATTTATCCCAAATCAGACAACACAAAAAAAGAAATTGAAGGAGGGGGGAGAGTAAGTGTGAAAACAAAGAGTCTACTATCCTTAAATTAAATAAGCATGTTTTGTATCATTAGCTATATTCAGAGAATTACTGACATCTTTAACGTCACCACTACCATCCATCATAACATCCTCATTTACAACGCTTACCTATTTGAGTTTAGTGTGACACTAAACAGAAAGAGCTAGATACAGACTGTTCTCTGTAGAAAATTGTAAAATGAGATGGAAAAAAATGTGTGTCATTTTATCATATGATACTATGATCAAAATCAAAGAAGTTGAGCTGTATACTCAGTATAGGTGGATTACTTCTCTCAATAATATGACAGTTGTAAATTGGAAGAGAATAATATCTGGAAGATAGATCCTAGTTAAAGTGAAATATCAAAAACTTTTGAAAAATTGGAAAGAAATCTTGACAAACTCAGACAAAGAGTGAGCAAAGTGTGTGAGAAATTCTATATGTGTAACTTAAATGAAGGAAGAACTGTTGTTATATAATAAACTTTCTTAGAAGAAAAGAATAAACATTTAATGAAAAAATTAGGGAAATCTATGAAATGGGATTAAATTATGACAGATTGTTCAAAATTCTGAAGCACAAAGTGACCCAAACAAGCAATATACTATATAAAAATCTTCAGACACATTATCATATATATCCTCCATATTCACATTATAGCATGACAAATATTTACGACACACACTTAAAAAAAGACATAAAACTAAAAATTACTCATAACATATATTTGAAAGTTTTTATGATGTGATTTGAAGTATATTCTGAAATATCAGAAAACTAGATGCCTCTGGCTCATGTTTTGGAATGAAAGGAACTTATTATATGTGCTATAATATTGAAAACAGGATTGGAGAGAGGGAGCCTGATTCATGAAGAAATTAAGTAAATTCAAGACAATTTTATGATTAAATTGATAAGGCAAGTGAGGAAGAGAGAGGAATCAAGGACATTTATAGCTTCTGACTTAAGCAAAGGGGTCAAGGATGGTTGTAGGCACTGAGGTGGGGAGCCTAAAAGAAAAAAGCATATTGTCTTAGAGTTCAAGATGAGGTAATTTCAGTTTGAAGTATTTGAGGTACCTCCAGTGGAGCCATAAAATAAGAAGCCTTGTATATAGACATGGAGCTCAGGATAGTCTCTGCTGGAGATAAAAATGTGAAAATCACTATATAATGATGATTATTCCTCTTGAGTGGATGAGATTTATTCATTTAACAAGTACTTACATATATATATATAATATATATATGTATACATATATATAGCAGTTGATATGGAGAAAGCACTCTTCTAAGTGCTTCTACAAATATTAATTCATGTAACCTTCATAATGACTATGAAGCGAGTGTGGAGATTAGGAATGAATATCCCAGAAGTGAACTGTGAAGAACAAGGAAGAGAAAAATAAGTTTGAGAAGACTGAGAAGAAATGGCCAGTGAAGTAGGAGAAAATCTGGGAGGATGTAGTGACACACACAATAAGGATGTATTTCCAGAACTTGTCACATGTCAACAATGTCGAAAGCACAAAGGGTTCCAGAAGGCCAGGACTAACACATATGCGTGGGATTTAGAGACGATGACATCACGAGGACCCATACAAAAGATTTGTTAGCGTGGTGTGGCAGCAGCGGGTGAGCTGAGCTAGGCACAGGAACAGAGGCTGAAAAAACAGCAATTTAGAATATGACTTAATAAATCCGTGCTGAAAAGTAAGATAGAGCATTTGAAGGGAAATTTTTGTGAAGGGTATAGTTTTATATGGTTCTGCCATTAAAGAGGGACAGACAAAAGCTAAAAGTAAAAGATAGTAGAGGTCGAGATCCCAGGCACAGGTGAAGAGGGTTTAACTTTTGGCCTAAAGAAAAGATGTGTCTTCCATTAAAACAATAGCTTTCCTTGGTTGGGGGTAGAAGATACGAATAAATTTGCAAAGTTTGTGTGATAGGTGTGTGTGTGATGAGCAAGTTGTTGAGAAATAGATAGGGAGTTGAAATTTTTCTTGCTTGGATTCATTTCCTTTGTGAAAAAGAGATTGAGATAGTCTTTTCAAAATGACGAGTCTAAGAATGGACTTCTAAAAATGTAAAAGTTTGATGTTTTCTCTGGGTAAAGTAAAACAAGGCATTGATAATTTATCATTCAAAGATTTCTGGGCTGCTTGGATCCTAAATCATAAATTCATAGTAATTTTTGCCTTGAAAATTTGGTACTCCTTCCTTCCAGATTAAACATTTGAATAATTCGTAATTGGATTCTATCAATTGGACAGAGATAAAGAAAAAAAGAGTCAGGACTTTAAGAGGAGCTGGTAAAAGGAAATATATAAGTGGTTTATTACTTACTTATCAGCTAATAATTTTTTCTACATGTGTATGTTCTTTGTCTAGAAATGTAGATGATATTCTAAATTAGTAAAATCACACTTGGGAATAAAAAATATGAAAATGGCTTAGTGCATATTCATGTTTACTTTAGCAGAGAAAATGATATTACATTTTAAACAATGTAGGCTTCCAACATTATGGCATTATTAGGTATGGTGGCACATACATCTACCAGATGTAATATACACAGAATTAATTTGGCAATGTTAATGACTAGAAGATAATGTGGGGGATAATCAGGGTAATAAGAATTTTAAAAGATGACACAAAAATATGTGTGTATTTTAAGATCAACTAAGCAAAAATTGGTGTTCATATAGAAAAAGATGGTCAGTAAGTCTAAATACATTAGGTCAATGAGATTATGGATGTATTTAAATCTTTTTTTCTTCAGCTTTTTAGCATGTTGTTTCTGTCATTTTGTTTGTTTGCTTATGAAACAACCATTCTCTAACACTTTGCATAGTTAGAAGACTCCTTAATATGTTTATAAATCCAGCTCTTAGGGAAGGATATGCTATGACCACCTAAGGAATAAATCTTCATTAATCCACTTTAATCATGATGATTTCTCTTGTTTTTTAACAGTGATTGGTTTAGATGTATCTATATGATAAACCTCTGGCTAATGAGGTGAGAGGGGACTTACACTATCATCCAGGGCTGGGGACAGGGTGCTTTTGAAAATCATCCTTCCACTTGTAGTGTCTTATGTGATACCTGTGACTGGGGCAGCCATCTTGTAATATTGAGGAGGACTACCCAAAATAAAATGGATCTGCCATGAATGATGGAAATAAGAAAATGAAAAGAAACTGGTTCCTTGTTGAATTAACCTTGTTGAAGCATCCTACCTCTGTACTTTGTATAATGTGGGGCGATAAGTTTAAACTCATTATTTAAGCTACTTGTGCTGTAATGTTTTCCTATCAGCAGCCCAAACGCAGCCTGCCAGTTATTTTGCTGTTTTTACTTTCACAAACAAGCTGTTAACCAATTTTTAAACTTTTTTGATTGAAGGATGCTTAGAGGATAAGAATATGATATTAATACCATAAACCCAGATCAGAATCCCCTTTTCTTATCATTAAAACTGTTTTGACATTAAAACAATGTCTAAGTTTTTGCCATAAGACAGTGAAATTTTGAGACTATATTTTAAAAGTGTACCCAGATTAAGACAAAATATGGGAAACAATGAAGCAAAACATTCTGAACCTAAGTAAATTAGTATTAGAAACACAGAGTGATTTAAAAACAAACAAACAAAAAACAGCAACAAAGAACAAATGCCCCAAATAATTGCAGCCTCTATTGACTAATCATGTTTACTTAAAAATTGGCCAATTCACTAGGGAAATGGTTCTTGGCTTTGGCTTTTATTACAGGAAGACATAATTTTCCAGAGAATTACTTCATGTGACATTTCCTAATGTCAGCTAATGAGTCAAATCACAACACATCTGGCTTTAGATTGTGACAATTTCACTCAAAGGAAAAAAAAGGCTTTTTACTCTTTCTTTTAGATACAGAAGTACTTATCATATCTGGTTGTATAAAGCAGGGGAGTTTCTTCTAGGAATAAAAATGTTTAAAGCTGTTCACTGTTTAGACATAACATCTTGTTTCATAGTATTAAGAAAAAGTAAAAGAAAAAAACTCCATAGAGAGAAAATAGCAATACAGGCAGAAAAGAGTGAATATCTTCATGTTACAACCAACTAGCATAAAGCATATGCAAACTAAGTTTATTTAAAAAATGAGAACTGAAATGGAGGCAAGATCACACAATTATGTACTGTTAGAGCTAAAAGAAACCATAGAGATAAATATCTGAAATATCAAGATTTTTTAATAATTTTTTAATAATAAGAAAACTGAAGCTCAGAAATTGATTTCTTTTCAAATTCTCACATTTGCATATTGGCAGAATTTCAACTCAGACATAGAATGTATGACCATTCAAGGAAAGAATAACTGCAAGCCTCAAAAAGACCCCCTGTTCCAAAAAATATTTTCTTTTTTTCCCCCAAAAGTGAATTTCCTATTACTTACAATCTCTAGAAATTAGCATTTTCATCCAATCACAACTAGGAAATTTTTATTTTCTAATTTGGGTCAAAGTTCTATAAGTAAAATCTAAGCTAAGAAACATATTAATTAAAACAATTATCTTTCTTATTTTTGGTGTTTATATTTTTGAAAAGTAAAAATAATTTTTCCCTAAATAATAATAGGAAATATTAATTCTTATTCTCCGTTGAGAGAGAAGAGTGAGAGCCCTAGGTGTGGAGAAGGAAAATGAGAAGCAAGAGGGGCATGGGGATGGTAAAGAGATAATTAGAAAATGCAGAAGAGGAAAATGTAAACATATTTCTTAAAATTTGTAATAGAAGTCTAAAGAGAATGTGATATACTCTAGATCTTTTACTACTGAAAATACAATGAACAAAGTGAAATAAAATACAATAGAAACACATAATAAAAGAAATAGTGCCAATGTTTCTTATAGTGATGAATACTATTATACCCATTCTACATATAGTTGTCCATAACTACTAAAATTCTTTAAAAAAATGTGTTAAATTATTTTGTCTTGATTTTATAGTTAGATTTTTAAGACATTTTTTCAAAAACTGGTGATATTCATTTCTCTGAATGAGTTCATCTGTCTTCATCACTGACTAATTTCTATATTAACTCAATTTGTTTAAAAGCAAAGCTCTTCATAATATGATATTTTTCATTCAAGAGGAGAAAAAACAAATAACAGTTAGTATTACAATATCTAAACAAAGTGGAGGTTTCTGAGAATACAATTCTGCTTAGTTACTAATGCTAGTAACTCCAAATGCAAGGAAATGAAAAAAAAATGCAAGTTAATACAATAAATTTTGGTGTGAGAGAAGATAAAACAAAAATTGAATATATCAAATGTATTTTCTCTATATCCTTACTATACATATTAAAAATGAGAATGATTTAAAGAGACCTATGACTACTTGTGGCTATTTTTCCTGCTTTTTGTATGTGTTCTAGATACCCATTACTGAGTAAGATAAACAAATGGTATTTCAGGACCAAAAATATATTTCTATTTTGCTGAAGAGTTACTTCCGTAATTATCTATCTCTCTACCTATCTACATATCTCTTCATTAACTAATTAGCTTCTTAATTAAAATAAATCTATTAACTCATATTGAATGTGATATCTACTCACAGCGGGTATAAGTACTTCAAAAAGACATAGAAAAACGGTTGAGAACTTCCTGACAGGTTTTATAATTCATCTTGATATTACATTTTTTAAATTTCAAAGATCAATAGCTAAAGTTAAATCAGTTTTTCCTTTCCCTTCAAAGTCTGTTTCTTTCTCAAATTTTATTTCTGCTTAAACAAATACATTGAAGACATCTTAACTTTCTGCTTCTAATTGTCTTGACTTGTAGTATAACAAAAAGAGAGCAAAATCTTAGCTCATGTATAGGAATTTCTCATAAAATGTTACCATATTATTTTAGTTAGGAAAAAAGGAGTAAAATTTATACTCAATATACCTGTGGCTAGATTTTTAGAACATTTTGGTTTCAGATATATGATGAATCAGATAACTTTCTGACTAGAAAAATGTTACGGTTTCAAATATTAGCTAAAGTTTTTATCCCTAAGTACAATAATCATAACAACTTAATAATGATCAATTTTTTCACTTTTATCAGGGATGGTATTTTTGGTAGTCAAAATAAGCCTTCTGGTAGTCAAAATAAGCCTTAATGTGAAAAACTCTGGAATTTCTGATTGTGCTCTAATGGAAAGTATCTGGGAGGAGCTTGAGCTTGGTTCAAGATTGGGACTACAGCTGCTAGTACTTCACCCAGCTCTCCAGATGACATCGTGAGTTCAACTTCTCTGAATCACCACTCTAAAGGAAGGGGATGCCCCTGGCAGCTGAGTCATGGTCTTCCAGGAACCATTAGCAAGTTCATCTTCATCCACTTCCATTCAGAAAGGAAAATGTCAGACCCATGAAGGATGAGAACTATGGATCCAGAGAACGACAGGCAATTGGTGCCACTTTTTCTACAGCATATGATAAATACTTCTCTTTTTTCTTTGTTCCTCATACTGAATGCTTATTATGTTACATATTTATAAAGAACAGTGTAAATTGCCATTCTTTTTCTTTTCCTATCCAAATCCTAACCTAACGCACAATCATATGATCAAGAAACAGATAATGTTTTCCTTTTAAATGCCCTACTTAACTTCTTTAATTATAATTCTCTGGGAATGGTGACCGGTGACTTGATTTTTTGTAAAGTACATCAACTCGTAATAATTATGTTAATTTATAAATGATTAAAATTTATCACATGGTACTTTTCATATCCTGAAAAGGATCTAATATATAAAAAATACATAGTTAATGCTCAGCTTTAAAGATATTAAAAATTGAATCTGCTTATTCAAGTGTAATGATAGAACTGAAAGAGATCTCAAAATGATTCAATTTCTTCCTTGTCTTTCTTCTTTTCTTGAAGATTCCTTATCCATAAAATATCTTATCTCTTCTCCTTCACACTCTCCCCATGTCAAGTTATCTGCCTTCAAAATATTTATCTTGCTTCCTTCAGGATATATCATTGCTTGACACTTTTGTTGAACCTAATTATATAATATTTACTGTTATCATTAGATATTTAAGCAAGTCTCAGATACATTTTTCATGGTGGTGCATAAGCTCCTGAGAGATCTGAAAAAAAGGTGTGTGCTCCCATCTAAAGTGCGAATACACACATGCATAGAAAATTTTTTAACACACATTTTTGGAGACCATTTATGGATAACCAAGTCATGAGGTTTCCTGTGCCTATTAGGGAGGATAGATGGTCACTTGTATTTCCATCTGAGCATGGAGATGATAGTGTCGAATGCAGGCAAGCAGTGATGGGGAGAGTAATACTGACATGGCAAACACTGGCTCCAAAAGAACTTTTGACCTTTTTGAAGACTCTAATTAATTATCGCCAACTTAGAAAGGCTTGAAAAGAGACTGACCAGAGCTGACCACATACAGAAAAAAAAAAGATCTCTCTTGCCTCTTGCTATGTGATTTGAGCTTAATCTAAATTCTCCCGATTAAACACCTTTCCTCATTTGCTACATTTTTCAGCAATTCCTTAAGAGCAAAACATACCAAAAAATGTTAATTTTAGGAAGCTTAGAACTAGAATAAAATTACTGACACTGAAAGGAAGGCCTGGCTCTTTATAAGAAAAATTTCTTATCTCAAAATTTTTGATAACCCACATTATCTCCAGAACGTGGATGCCATCATTTCTTTAGTGTGTAGCTATTTCCTTTCCTCATTGAATAAATAGCTTTGCTAAATGAGATTGAAAACAGAGCTCAAATGAGATGCATAGGATCTTAAATAATGTTCACATAGTTATAAAACCAAATTCCAATGCTAATATAAATTACATCTACTATATTTGTCATTTGAGATTATCTGTTTGTGCTCATAGGTATAAAAAATTGAGCAGGAAGCACCTGAAACTGTGCTTCCTTTCACACAAAGAAAAAGTTTTAATTTATATTTATTTTACCCAACTTTCTGTATATGAAAGTAGCCAGGAAGCAGGCAAGAAAAGATAATCATGAGAAATTGTGATAGGAAACTATTAGGAAAAATAATCTGTAATTCCTCGTAAAACTCTGGAGTCTCTAGGTAAATAACACAAAACACCCATAGTTTTGAAAGTGCCTGCTCAACAAGTGACAACTTGATTGGTTTTAAGCATGTGGAGCTCATTTGTCATCTCGAATAGAAGAGAGTGACACATTAGCTTCTAAAACAGGTATTGTTATCGGAAGAATATAATGAACAAATAAACTGCTTATCTGAGATGAAATAGGTATTTTTTAGAAATTGTAAATTTAAGTTCTTCATTGTATAAACATGTAAGTGTGTGTACTCACCTAACATAGACCCTGGGAGATAGTAGGAAATAAACGTATGTTTATCTTAACCAGGCAAACTGAAAAATTACAGGTTCTGTGCCCTTCAAATTTTTTTTCTATTTATGTTCTTTATTACTTTTGAAGAGATCATTAAAGTGTAATTTTACAAAGAAGCCCTTCCACTTCCAGCCAAAATGAATTAATAGGATTTATCCATCCATTTGAAATATTAAATAACTTTTACAAAGATAAAATTTATGAAATAATATTGGTCAGTGGAGGGCAGTGGTCCCATAGAGATTGAAAACAAGACTTTAGCTCTACATTCCTACATTTGCTCTAGCAGACTGAGTGAAAAGATTTTCTATAATACAGTTCAGAGAGGGAGGACTCTAAAAGAGCCCAGTGGTCTCCCTGAGTTTAGGAGACAAAGTAGAGTCTGGGAAAGCCAAGGTGGCTAGAATATGCAGGACAGGGTATCAGGCAGGAGAGAACTATACAGAAAAAGAAATCCAGAGCTCTTCAAATGGACCACAAGTCTTCATCTGAATACTGATCAGTGCATGTGTGAAAGAAAAGTACCCAAGTCTGGGTAAAGACCCACCTGAAAGAATTAGAGGGGACGGCACATGGAGCACATGTAAAGCTGGGAATAGTTCCTGTCCCTTACTTACAAAAATCTCGATACATGGAGCATCTAGCTGAATACTCAGAGGGTTGTTTGCCTTAGTAGTGAGAAAAAAATTAACCATTGAATAAACATTTCTTTGGTACTGCCTAACAAATCTTAACAGCGAGACAACAAAATACCAAGCTGATTCCAAGTAAACTGCATCCCAAAAGAAAGCTCAAGAATACTTATAGAAATACAATATACATGTACAGCACTAAACAAGGTAAGACTAATAATATTAGGCATCCACATTAAAATTCCTATCCATGCAAAGAATACTAACATATAATGAGAAAAGTCAAAATGACATAGAAACGACACAGAAAAGAGAATTAGTGGACAATGATTTTAAGCCGTAATTTCACTTTTAATTAAAACTGTAATCTATATGTTCAACAAGCTAGTGAAAATATTGAGTGTACGAAGTGGAGATTTAGAAAATAGAGACCTAAACCAAGTTTCTAGAGATGGGAATGAAAATATCTGAAATAAAAGTTATACTAGATGGGATTATAAACAGATGAGGCATTGCAGAAAAAAAAGATTACTAAACTTAAAGACATAATGATAGAAACTATGCAAATTGAAGCATAGAGAGAAAAAAAAATGACTAAAAGCCATGAATGGTGCATTAATGAACTGTGAATTAACTTTAAACATCCTAATTAGTAAACATATAAGTAGAGTTCTAAAAAGAGAGGGAAAGCACCTGAAGAAGAAAAATGGCACCAGATGGAAATGGGGATCTATATAAATGGATGAGGATACCAGAGATGATAACTACACAGTTAATATAAAAGATTAAAAATTTTAAATCTCTTTAAAAGATAATTAGTTCATCAATTTTGAGAAATGTGTTATACTAATATAAGGTGTTAATAAGGGGAAACTTGGTCTAGGGTATATGGGGACTCTATCATCACAATATTCTGTAAATCTAAAAGTATTTCAAATTAAATGCTTATTATTTTTTTTTTTTTTGAGACAGAGTCTCACTCTTTTGCTGGGGCTAGAGTGCCGTGGCGTCAACTTAGCTCACAGCAACCTCAAACTCCTGGGCTCAAGCGATCCTCCTGCCTCAGCCTCCCAAGTAGCTGGGACTACAGGCATGCGCCACCACGCCCGGCTAATTTTTTCTATATATATTTTTAGTTGTCCGATTAATTTCTTTCTAATTTTTAGTAGAGGCAGGGTCTCGCTCTTGCTCAGGCTGGTCTCAAACTCCTGAGCTCAAACAATCCGCCCGCCTCGGCCTCCCAGAGAGCTAGGATTACAGGCGTGAGCCACCACGCCCGGCCTTAAATGCTTATTTTAAAAAGATTACTCAGTGTTTGAAGCCAACATAATAACATTATGGTGCATTGGATATAACATAGGTAAAATTGAAAGGTATGACAATAGCACAGAGGGCAGGAAAGGAAAAGTAGTATACTCTTTGAAATTTCTTATATATACTATAAGAGAGGTGGCTTAATGTCACTTGAAGGCAGACTGGGACAAATCAAAGACATACACTCTAAATTCCAAAGCAACTACAAAATAAAATGAAGATTTACAGCAAGTAAGCCAACAAATAATATCATATATAATATTCAACTCAAAAGAAGGCACAATAAATGTAAAAAAGAAAACAAAAACAGAACCAATAGAACAATAATGGTAGCATGGCAGATGTAAACACAAGCATATCAATTACCACATCAAATGTAAAGATAAATATTGTCTGATTGAATAAAATAGGAAAACTCAACTGTATGTTGCCTATAGAAATATACTTTAAATGTGACCACACAAACTAAAAGTACAAAGACAGAAAAGGTTTTACCATTTTTATACCAATCAAAAGAATCCTGGGGTGGCTATACTAATATCAATTTAAATTTTAGAACAAAGGCTTTTAAAAGTGATAAAGAGAGTCGTTTTATAACAAAAAGGGAAAAATGCACCAAGAGGACAAAATTGTCCTAAACGTTTAGGTACTTAATAACAGAGCTTCAAATTACATGAAGTAAATACTGATAACTGGAAAGTGAAGTAGATAAATATAGAATTATAGCCAAAGATTTCAATAACCATGTCCCAATATGCAATTAAAAAGTTACAGAAAAATATTTAGTAAGGATATGGAATATTTGATCAACACTGTGAACTAACTTGATCTAATTGATATTTATAAAACCTTTCATTCCACAATAGCAGATGCACTTAATTTTCAAGAGCACAAAGAACATTTTCCAAGTTGTATCACATTCAGAGCCATAAAATAAGTCTCAATAAGTCAGAAATTATTCAAACCATATAAAATATGTACTCTGACCCTAATGTAATTAAATTGGAAATAAATGGAAAAAAATATCCAAAATCCTTGGGAAAATACCCAAATGTTTGGAAACTAAATAACACTCTTCTAAATAACCCATGGATCAATGTTAAAATCACACAGAAATTAGAGAATATTTTGAGCCTAATAAAAACACAGCATATCAAAGCTAAAAGTAAGTTAAAGCAATACTTAGAAAGAAATATATGGCAAGAAAATAATAAAGATCAGAGTGAAAATCAATGAAATAAAAATAGAAAAAAATAAAGTCAATGAAACCAAAGAGAGGCTCTTTGACAAAATATATAAAATTGTTGACCTTTCAGTATTAATAGATAGATAAGAAAAACAAGAGAGAGAAAAGGCACAAATTATTATACTAATGTCAGGAGCTAGAGATTAGACATCATTATAGATTTTATTATGAAGAAAGATTAACTTTATGCCAATAAATTAGACAAAAAATTTGAAAAGGATCAATACCTTGCAACACACAAAGTACTAAATCTCACCCAAGAATAAATGGATGACCTGAATAAGAATTCTGTCTAACATTTAAAGAAGAAATAATACCAATTTTATAACAACTCTTGCAGAAAATTTAAGAGAATGGAGGGAATACTTGCCAACTTAGTCTATGAAGTTTGAATTAGCTTGGCACTAAAAAAAGAAAAAAGTATTATGAATAAAAATTGTTAGCCTTCAGTACAGAAATTTCATGTAAAAATATATTTCACTTTCTAGCAGGAAGATTCTGTTTTCATTTTTTAAAATTCAGGCAGTCAACATTATAATATTTGTACTTTTTCATCTATCAATTAAGAAAATATAAAGAATATCAAGAATCTGCAATTCTTCAAACTGAATTCTTGTATCTTTTTTATAATTGTTTATTGTGGTAAAATAGATATACCTTGAAATTTGCTATTTTAACCATTTTTAAGTATACAACTCAGAGGCATTAATTACATTCACAATGTTATGCAACCACCACCACTGTTTATCTCCAACATTTTTCATCACCCCAAACAAAAACTCTACTCATTAAGCAATAACTCACCACTCATCCAGCCCTTAGTAACCTCCAATCTGTTTTCTGTCTCTATGAATTTCCCTATTTTAGGTATCTGTTTAAGTGGAATCATATGCTGTTTGTCCTTTCACGTCTGGCTTCTTTTACCTAGCATAATGTTTTCAAGGTTCTTTCATGTATCATGTATCAAAACTCCATTCCTTTTGCATTTATGTATAATTGATATCAGTAACACAAGAAAGAGCAAGAGCAGGTACAAGAAATTTTAATATAACCATTTTGATTCATTTTCTAGATGAAAATTAATCTGGGACTTTGAAGCTTCCTAAAAGGACTTTAATAGTATTATCAGTATATACACAAATGACATTATTGTAGAGACTCACCCCATTTCTGAGATTTACTCTATTTTTAAGCCTTGGGAAATGAGGAATAAGGAATGAAGTGATGCTTAGAGATGAATTATTATGGGATTCAAGGATCGAATAGAAATAGATAGGGGTCAAGAATAGGAGTAAAGATAAAATGGGGCTGGCGGCAGAGTGGCAGTGGCTCTGAGGGTGTGGCATAGCGCAAGGGTATCAGTAGCACACTAGCTTCGTAATGACAACACTACATTTTATAAGCGTCCTATTGGTGGGTATTTTCACATTCCTAACCTTCTTATGCCCAGTCAATGGCATATAATACACCATCACATTTGGATTAGGGAATTAGCTGCAATTATTTTAAGTCTCCCAAGAGATTTGTGGTCCACCAGATGGAACCATTGGGATAGAAGTATTGCAGCATTGAGATATCTATTATGGACTATGGTGTCCTTTTATTCTTTGGTTTTTAAAATAATTTTAACGTGGTTGCTCCAACTAAGAACATAGAATGCCAAAGGGAGGCTTGAAGAAAGCTAAAAACAGTGGATTTGACATAAGCCCAGGACTTGTTATTGTTGGTTTTGGGAAGAAGAATAGTGGAGATGACTAGGTTACCCTGAGCCTTTTGGTGGTTGAATCTCAGGCTCTGCTTCTACATGGCACCTGCCAGTTGGAGAAATGAAGACAGGGAGAGATGGGTAATGAAAAGACTGGGCCGCTGGAGTTGATATGTAATATCAAGAAAGCAGTCATTGAGGATCTTAGAGAGCCAAGAGAGATGGTCTGTCAGGAATAAAACTCACTGGAAAAACCTGCACCCTTTCCTCATTTTGGTAAGATTTAATATTCAGAAACAGAGACTTCAAAAGATACTTCATGTCTATTGAATTCAGATTTCTCCTAATGCACATATCAGTAATCAGAAAAAATTGTAATGCTGCTGTATTTCTGTAGAAGATAGCAAAAGCTACCTATGACATTAATGACTTTAAAAATACTTTTGTGTTTTAAAAAGGCATGCTGTCAAGTTAAATTCCCCAAATGAGTTAATTACTGTAGATGGTAAACAGAAAAGGGTGGCTGGCTGGAGAAGGCCTTTATTAAGAATAGATGAGTTAGATTACAGTACAATTCTTAGATCATTTCCACATAGCGAAAATAAAATGGTGATATAATTAACTTATTTTAATCTATATTGTCAT
>NW_012154396.1:2214746-2226570 GCF_000956105.1 Propithecus coquereli
AGGCTGGTCTCGAACTCCTGAGCTCAAACAATCCCCCCGCCTCGGCCTCCCAGAGAGCTAGGATTACAGGCGTGAGCCACCGCGCCCGGCCTTAAAATTTTATTTTTAATTATTATGGGTACATATGAGTTGTAGGGTACATGTGATGTTTTGATACAGGCATACAATATGAATTAATCAAATCAGGGTAGTTGTGGTATCCATCACCTCAGACATTTAACATTTCTTAGTTCCAGGAACATTCCATTATTGTCTCTCCTTTTTATTTTATTTTACTTTTTCTGATGAAGATGTTTACTTTGCATCTTTTTCTTCTATTAGGTGGATTTAAGTTTTTTAATGTCTTAAAATTTGTGACACTAAATTTAATCAACCAACATTCCTAAAGAATCTATAGCACATTTACTATTTGGTTAGATTGTCAGGCATTCTGAAAATAAATCAAACCTTTTGAGATTGGCCTTTATCCTTCAGTAATTTGTCATCCTGCCCACTTACCTTTTGAATTTGGTAAGTAACTAAGGTCAAGAAATTAATTCTTGTGGAAGGAGTAAATTAATACTATAAAAACTGTATTTTAACATAAAAATATTTTCTCAGTTTATGTATTATTTTTTAAATTTAAAAATAATGTTTATGATAAAAGGTTCTACCAAAATAGTTGTACAACCAATAAGCAAATGAAGTATAGCGTTACAGACAATCAATCAGACTACTAAGCACCATTTGATGGCATAATCCATTTGAACAAGAACCACATTTCCAAAAGGAGTTTTGATCTATTCATTGGAGGTAAAACAAATGCTTAAAGATATTATACTGTACCTTAAAGGAAAACAAACAAACAAAAAAAACCCCAAAACTTGTCCAATTCAGCATATCCAATAGAGATATAAATCAAATAGTAAAATATATATGTCATTAAAGTTTTCTAACAAGATTCTATGGTCATCTGAAGAAGACAAATTTGGTTTCCCAGTACAACTATTAAAATTGTTAAAAGTATTTTAAAGTTTTACTCTTATTTTAAGATTTTATGTTAGTTATATGTATTCACATTAATAGTTTTCAATCTCTATTGATCTCTATTGATATTCATATACTTTTATTAAACTATAGGTCCCAAATTAATATTTCATACTCAAGCTTTCAAAGGCTGTTTACTCTCTAGTGTAAGGATTAGATGAGATATGGATAATATGAGTTGAAATAATCATGCACTAGCATGATGAATTTTTAAAAATCCTTAAAATGTTTTATAAAAGGATGTTGTCAGGCTTAAAAATTTTGCAGTATCTCAAAACTGTCACAACTTTTCTTCTCTGATGTAAATATTATGTCTTCATACATAAAATGTGACTCTCTGGGCTGTATATTTCCTGCTTGTGTTCTGCCCTGTGTGTTTATGTTATCTCATATTATACAAAGTCATTTCGTGACTAATTTCCAGAGCACTGAGTCACAGTGTGGCTGTTGCTTATCTTTTCTTTTATTCCCCCATGGTACTACTCTTGGCCCTCATTTTTTTGGTAATTCTTTTATACCAATAAGTTTTTTCCATAATTAAATGTTTGCCTCATTGTAGTTTTGTGGTTGTGTACTGCTATAGCATGTGCTTTCTTTTTCTCCCAGAAGCAAAGTTTAATATGGTTTCATACCTAATAAGAAGATGACAGTAATCTACTGCTTTAATTTACAAAACTGCACTACACAACAGACTTGATCATAAGTATTCTCATTTAAATACCTTAGAATACAAGCTTTTGTTTTTGGAGACTTGTATTTCATTAGATTAGTTAATGCTAACATAAAATATTTAATTTAGATTATAATAATTCTAATGTTTATATTTCATTTTAAGTATCACCCACTAATGACAATGAAAGAAGTTTCTTTAAATAGAATGCTATCATTCTCTTTATTATAGTTCTTTATATGTTATTAATAAAATTGAAAGGTAAACCAAACCTTCAAAAAATTCCAATTAACCAAGCACAATTAGTAAATAATGTTAGCACAGTCTTAAACTATAGTTCAAACTATAGAAAAGCTACATCTCACCAACTACTTACAAAATTGTTCGTGGTCTTAAAAGCAAAAACATTGCACATATATTTGCTTAAGAGCTAAATGCAAAATGCTGAGGACTTAATTTCACATTGCAATTTGAATTTACTTTGTTTACAAGGAAGAGTTTATTTCAGGGGAATAGCCAGGGGGCTCCTCCCCAACGCGTCCCCGCCTCTCAGAACCCTGCTTTTCCCCCATTGCCAAGTACTCACGAGTCAAATCTCTGAAGAAAGTTCTTGGAAAGATTTTTTCAAAGCGGCGTTGAGGTTATTTTGTTTTCCCTTCTAGGTACTGAAGAGAGGATTTATCTTCTCTACGTCTTTTAAACAGATCAAGAAACTGGAAAGCAGAGAATACTGAGAGAAATGCAATCTGATCCCACTAGCAGTGAAAGGGCGAGGTAAGAATTTGACGATTATCCAGCCCTAAGTCCCTCCTGTCTATTGGAGCAAAGAGGGAGCCTGAGAGCCTTTTGCAGAGATCACTGGCAGTTGGGAATAGCCCAGCTTCCTGTTAGGTCACTCCAACTCCGACTCTATTTGGTCTAATTTTGCCAAACTCTTCAAAGCCTTTTTTTTTCTTTTCAAATGGAGGAAACAGACAAAGGAAACACCTCACACTAAGATTTCAAACATTACCACTTTTGAATAACTATTTCTTTTACCTTCCAGGATTCTTTTGGTAATCAGTTTTAAGAAAAAACACTTTTTTGCCTAGTTAGGTTTTAAAAAAAATTACACATTTATCATTATATTGTTCATAAATTTAACTTTCTTTTGCAGTTTATTTCTTATCTTTGGAAGTTTCCATTTATTTCATACATTGTTAATATATTTATGAAAAAAATCTGAGGGCTACTGGAGGTCTCTCTTATTAGAGAGACAAACTAGTGCATTATCTATTGCAGAACGTCAGGCTGTGAGCGCTCAGCTACTTGGTAGCTTTGCTACTTCAGCCAAGTAATTTCAGTTCTCTGTGGCCAGTTTCTTTTTACCTAAGATGGTGATAATCAAAGTTTCTAGGCTCGATACAAGTACTCAATGACTTAATATTAATATATAAAAAGCACCATCATGTAGCAAACCTTCAAAAAAGTTAACTATCATTATTGCTGTTGTTTGTTATTATTATTCTATTATTGTTTTACACAAAATATAAATCATTAAAGATGTCAATCAGAGTTGTTCTGCTGTTGATCCCTATCACTGAGGTTAACCCCTAGTATTTCTGTAATGGAATTATGGTCATAGTAGACTAAAATCAGCAGAGATTTAATAAAATGGCAGAATCTACTTTACCAGCATGGCTAAATTCATTCAATCAAAAAATACACCAGTTTCTTGTTTTCTACATCTCAGAAGCTTTTTGTGCCTTTAACTTTTCTTGCTTCTTTCCTTTGACCTCTGTGTAAAGAATAACCTTTCCTTTTGTGTTTTTGTTATTTTTGTTCAGGTTTCCTCTATTTTTTTTCACATGTGATAATTTAATACATTCATATAGTTTGCAAAAGTCAAATCAGTGTACTTGGGATATCCATCACCTTAAATATTTGTCTTTTCTATATGCTAGAACCTTTTAAATTCTTTTCTTCCAGATATTTTGAAATATATAATAGGTTATTATAAACTATAGTCACCCTACTGAACTATCTAACACTAAGTCGTATTTTTTCTATCAAACCATATATTTGTACCCATTAATCAACTTCTCTTCACTTCCCCCTCCCTGCTACCTTTCCCAGCCTCTGGTAACTGCCAGTCTATTCTCTATCTTTATGAGATCCACATTTTTAGCTCCTACATATGAGTCATAACATGTGATATTTGTATTTCTGTGCTTGGCTTACTTCACTTAACATAAGGACCTTCAGTTCCATCCATGTTGCTGCAAAAGACATGATTTCATGCTTTTTATGGCTGAATAATATTCCATTGTGTATATATACCACATTCTCTTTATCCATTCACCCACTGATGAGCACTTAGGTTTATTTCATATTTTGGCTATTATGAATAGTGCTGCAATAGATATTGGTATATACATAGCTGAAGCATCACACTCCTGACTTTAAAATTTATTGCAAAGCTATAGTAACCAAATTAGCATGATACTGACATAAAAATAGACACATAAATCAATGGAACAGAATAAAGGACTGAGATATAAATATACACATTTACAGCCAACTTCTCTTTGACAAAGATGGTAAGAGTATAAACTCTGTGGAGAGAACCATCTCTTCAAAAAAATGAACTGCATAAGAATATTCAGAAGAATGAAACTAGATCTCTATCTTTCGCCATACATAAAAATCAAAGCCACTGCACAGCAAAGGAAACAATCAACAAAGGGAAGAGACAACCCACAGAATGGGAGATAATATTGCAAACTCCACATCTGAAAAGGGATTAATAACCAGAATATATGTAATGAGCTTAAACAACTCAATAGCAGAAAAACAAATAATCCAATTTTAAAAATGGACAAAAGATCTGAATAGATATTTCTCAAAAGAAGACATATGAAGTGGGCAACAGGTGTATGAAAAATACTCAACATCCCCAATCATCAGAGAAATACAAATCAAATCAAATCTACAATGAAATACCATCTTATTCCAATTAAAATGGCTTTTCTCAAAAAGACAGGCAATAATGCATGCTGGTGAGGGTGAGAGAAAGAGAAACCCTTGTTCATTGTTGGTGGGAAATAGTACAGCCATTATGGAAAACAGTATGGAGGTTCCCCTAAAAAACTAAAAATAGAACTACCATATGATCCAGAAATTCCACCACTGGGTAAATATCCAAGAGAAAGAAAATCAATATATTGAAAAGATGTCCTCTTGTGTATTTTTAACATTCATTGAATAATTATTAGGTGCCTGGCACATTAGTTGCCTTATTTAATTCTCACAACTGGCTTAAGTAGAAAATCCTTTTTGTATTCCCATTTCACAGGCCTAGGAAGGTTGAGTTGTGTACATAGCTGTGATTCAAATCATGCAGTCTGACTTCAGAGCACAGATGCATAAATGCTCCTCTATGCTTCCTTCTCACTCAAGTTTGAACTTCATGCCATGTTAACAACTTACACCCTTGTTACCTCATTCCCTGCCACTCAACCACAATCAACTCTCCTTCTCACTCAGATTGTTGAGGAAACTGGCCTGTCCTTTGTACTATTAATATAATGGACACCGATTAAACTTTTGGTCAATATATAGTGTGAGTAGAAGTGAGCTCAGCCAGTCAGATTTCCTTTCTTGAAAACATAAACTAAGAGCTATAGAAAAACTAGATAGTGTAAAAGAAAATAAAATTTCAGGACTCTCTAAATTTAATATGCCGAGGGAAATCTTAAGCTCTGGGGACTAAGTCACGTAACTTGTTTTCAATTCTGCTTCTTAGATTATAGTTTAACTTTCTTCCTCATTGTTCTTGTTCTTAATTGACTAGATCAGAGACCACAGCTTCCCTCTTCTAAGCACTAATCTTTGTCATAGATTAACTGCCTCCTTTATTGTCTTGCACTTAACTCAGACCAGATGGTGCCCAAGATCCCATGACTGTTACATCTTAAGTGTGAAATGTTAAACATACCTTTTCTGAAAGAAAAAGACAACCTTGACTAATAAGATCATTGTAACTATGCATTAAGCCTTACATAGAAAGATGCTGAAATTCTGTTAGGCTTCCCTAAACTTCCTCTATATAGACAATCCCAAACATCTATACTTTGGAACCTGACTTCCATTCTTTGGAATCTGTTCTTCACTGGTGACCCATCGTCAAGCTTTATGCTTGAATAACATCCCTTTAAACTAGATTCTGACCCTTTTGATTATTTTTGGTTGACAATAGTAAATGTCAAACTCTTAAAAGTCAAGAGGAGAAAGGTCTTGCAGCCATAATGTCTGTGTGCAAGATGGTTGCGTGGAGAAAACTAGTTGACAGGGAATGACAAAAAGACTAAAGGAAAGAGAACATGTAACCTCTGAGAGAGAATTAGGGAAAAAATGAAAGCAAGAGTAAAAGTGAGAGGCAAGTGATGTGAGCATGATGTGAACTCATCCACAGCCGCAGGCCTTCCCCAGGCCTAGTTTGTTTTCCTAAGTATTCAGGAATATATAACCTTGCAATTAAGCCCTTTTTGTCCTAAAGTCATTTAAGAAATCTCTTTTTCTTACAATGTTAAGAATGTATCTGGAAGAGCCACAGCTAAGTTTTTTTTTTTTTTTTTTGCCAGAGATCATCAATTTCATAATAAGGTGCAGCTGGCATTAATGAAAATTTTTCATTATTTTGTTTCCATGTAAGTTACACAACCTTGGGTATTTTTGTGCTCAAGAGAATGTGAGAACTTGATCTTAAGATATTGTTAAATCAACCTGATGCTGTAACTTACAGATTCTGTAGACATAGCTCTTCTCATCCTGAGGCTCATGTGAGATCCAGTTTGTGGTTTTCTTGCTAGTTTGCTATTCCATTGTGTATTACTCTAAGTTATTTGGATAAAATACATTTTCTCACCAACAATTTGACTATATGCCATTGTATCTTAAACCTGTCTGTATCTAATCAGTATTTGGATACGCCAAGTATTCACCTAATACTAAATACTCTCCTTTTCATTTCTCATGATATTCTGTTATTTTTTCTTTACAACTCACACAAGTAGAATAACATTCTGGGTTCTTAATATGACCTAATATATTTCTTGACCAAGATATAAAAATCATCTTTTTTTCCCTTTACTTTTTCTATCAAGAGACATTTCCTAATTTTATCCCTTAAGAATCTTGGCCATTAAAATATACCTCATGTTTCAACAAATTCTGATAACTCTGTATGATTGAGACATAATCTGCAGGGAAGGTGTTTCCTTATCAGCATTGTGAGAAGAGTATACCTTGTTGTAGGATAGAGAACCAAAGTTAGAAATAATGTTAAAACTTCAAATTAGACAAAAGTTTTGATAAACTTCCAAAATGAAATTAAATTTTATCATATTGAACGTGCATGTCAGGTATTTTTGTCTACTTTAAAGTCTGTGAAAGTTTAGCTATTCCACTATTTCACATTTTAGCCAATTATTTTTCATACAAAGTGTGAGTGCAAAGGTGTTTAACTGGATTGGGTGAGGGGTGAGTCCTTGAGCTTCACTCTTTGTCTCAGTCTTCATCCTTATATCCAGAATGTAAATCGTATACTCTTTGTGGTTCACTTCTCCAGAGAGTAAATTCCTGAAGACTGATTAGCAAATGGAAACAATGCACATTTTCAGATGTCAGGTGTAAAAAAGAACAGGACCTAGGCTTTATCAAATTATGTTCATTAAAGCTCTGTAATAGGCGAGACACATACAAACATGGATGTAAAAAATGTCTCTATTTATTTCATCATTAATAATATTTACTTAGCTCTCAAGCCCCCATTTTTTACCAATGTGGCAAATGTAACCTTGTTTTTTCTAGCTGTGTTTACTACTGACTAAATTACTAGTTAAAATTTGTCCACTTTGGGGTAAATCCAGGCAATTCACATGTCTCCTGCTCTCACTCCTTCCTTTTTCCCTAGGGCACCTGAACCTTTGGGAGTGTTTGGGGATCCCTGACCCATTCACTGCCCTCTATCTTGACTGCCTTCAGCTGAGAGGTTGTGTTTATTACAACCTGTGTCTGTTACAATTTGGCCAAGATTTAGAATTAAAAATATGTTCTCACTTCAGATCACAGTTCTTGTAATTTAAAGTCTTGTATTTCAAAAATATCTTCCCTCCTGTAGGTTGAAACATTCGTTCAAAAGTCACATGAAGCCTCTGATTTTAGCTCTTAGTTTTATCTGCCTGGGGTAAAGGTAAGGAAAAAAAGATATGGAAAAACTTATAAATCAAAGTACTACCAACTACAGTCCAGCCACCTCATTTTCAGCCAAATTTAATATCAAGCTCATCTTAACAATAGTTGAGATGCCTAATATTAAGTGTTAAGTATGACCTTGAAGTCAGAGTACCTGCATGATTAATTTATCTTCAGTCTGTTTTTTTTTAAATTATTGAGTCTAACCATAAAATAATCCATTTCATAGGGAAGCAGGGACAATTAGATATATGTCAGGGAGAAAGGGCATACTTAGCTTCTTTTCCTGCTCCTCTCTGTGGTAGATTGTATTTTTTATTCAAACATATTTGCAGCCCCTCCCTCTAGATCCTTCCTTGGTAACTAGTGAGAAGAGTTTATTTTCCTCCCCACTAACATAAGGTTTTGCTACATTACTAGCTTTGGCAAATAGAATTAGCACAAAAAAATACACACATATATATGTAAGCAACAGCTGAGTAGAATTTTTATGAGCTTTATGGGAAGTTTATGAGTTTTATGTTCTACATATTTTTTTTCCATTTTCTCTGTTAGATGATTGTGATGTCTGAGATAAGGGCTATTCTTTCAAACTGGATCACAATAAAGAGGAAATGGAGCACAAACACAAATGACCCACAATGGTGATTAAAAATGAACGCTTTGTTGGTGAAAGCTCTGTAGATCTGGGGGTAATTTGCTATAAAGAATAACTTAGGCAGAAATGAATAATACACTCTCTACCCCTATACTTTTTTCCCTTCGAGATACACTATCTTGACTGAACCCATATTTTTACATAATGTAACCCTGGACAATTGGACTAAATTGAACTGCTAGAACCCATGCCTTCCATTTCCCTGATGCCCCATCTCTTTTCTTCTTCCTACATATTTCGTTGCAGGATATGAAGTAATCTGGGGAAAATGCTTTCTGCAAATTCACTTATGGTGAACAGCTGCCTTAAAAACAATTAAATGACAATCAATTTGAAATATGTTGCAGATTAAAGTAAATTCTTGTTAAGCAATGTAGTAATAACAAAAGGGTTTTCAGGAATTTTCTGGTCACCAGCAAGCTGATTCCATATGTAAGAAAATCCGATCTTCTTAAATTATGTTGAATTTTCACATGGATATCAAAATAAATTCACATATCCAAAACTCAACCACCAGAATCATTATGTTATTTTTGTTAGATCAAGTGTATATTTCTTATTAATGAGATATCCCTTGATAATTTAAAAATGAGAATGGTTATTGAGAAGTACTCATAACATATGGGACCATGAAGCCCTACTCATGGTATGAGGGTTGCTTAGCCCTCACAGGAGATTTTTTTCAAAGAAGTATTAGTCAAAATTTGCATCATTAAAAGGTGAACATCTTGGACAAATGCTTTTCTTTCATCAGATAAAACATATTAAGTAGAAAAACAGAGAAAGCTAATCTTCATATGATCTGTGTTTAGGCATTGCTTTTCACAATAAAATATTACTACTTATTTTTTTTAAAAAAATGTAATGCCTCACACAGAGGAAAAATAAAGAAAGTTGAATTTTTTCTGGTTTTCTAAAATCAGATATTCTATTACATAGCATAGTGATATTACTTAGACCTTTCACTTTCATTAATGTGGTTAATTCTTAATCTTAGTTTTTTATTTCTCTAATTCTATTTGTGGAAACTGGTAAGTCTATCTGTATCTCTAAAATATGAATAAAGAGGTACTCTGTAAATCTATTTGCTTTTTATTGATAAAACAGAAGTTTCTAATATATCTATCTCTGTGAAATAAGTCCTATGCAAGTGACATATCAATTATAAAAGTGTCACACAATCTTAAGTCACAATAAATGATATAAATAGTCTAGCATATGGAAAATAATATTGCCACTGCACTTTGCAATCTTTTGCTCAGATTTCTGGACCAAATATTAGGAGAGCAATTTCAAAGCAGAGTGTGTTCAGAGGAGTGAGACAAAAACCATGTTACTTAAAGCGTATTTATTTAGACACCTTAAAAATATACATGCTTCTCATATCCTAAGAAAACTGAGCACTCCTGCTTAGCAAGTACTTAGATAAACAGAACATGATCTTTTATATTCCCTTTCTCAATCACTATCCCACAAGGATAACTGTGCTACCTTCGAATAATAGCATAGATTCATTTTCCCTGTTTTTTTGTATTTTATGGAAATGTACTCTGTTGTGTCTTATTTCTCTTATTCAACATTATTCATAGAAAGTTTATCCATACTGTTGAGCATAGTTATAGTGTACTATTGCCATGTAGTATTCCATTATGTGAATATACCTCATGTTTTCTGTTTATTCTACTGTTGATAGGTTTTTGGGCATTTTCAGCTTTAGTTTATTAAGAAACCAACATATAGCACATATCTTTTGATGAACATAAATAAGCATCTCTGTTGCATATGTACTTAAGAGTGTGTAGCTGTATCTTACGGTGTGTATATGTTCAGCTTTAATATAATAGATACTGCCATACAGTTTCCCAAAGTAGTTGTATCAATTTTTAACTGTTTTATCCAGCACACATTTATTCAATGATATTCTCAGGAAAAGCAATATTATTAGAGTACTTTTTTATTCATTGTAGATTTCAAAGTCATGGCTGATGGTAGAGATATGACTTATTTAAATGGACTTGCCACATAAAATAGAATGCTTTGATTAATGAATCATAATAAAACTTTTTCTCTGAGGAAATTGGAAAAAAAATACATGCCTTGAAAAATGTGAAGCAAGCTGGGATATTCAACTTTAGGAAGAAGAAGCTGGGAGGGTGGGAATAGTGTATATGTTATGTATTATATTATATTAAAGTAGTTATAAGACTGTTATGTGGAAGAGAGAGTAAATATAATCTATTATGCTCCAGAAAGAATTAGATGTGTGAAAATATTGGAAACACAGATTTTAGCTTAAAATCTAGGTAACTTTCCTACCAATCATAGTCTGTAAAGACGGGATGAGCTGCCCTACGAGTAGGAAGTGTGCACATTTCTAGGAGTGGTGAAGGAAGGTGTTATGTGGAAGCTGCTCAGAAGACATCCGTCTCTGGATGTGAGAACTGGAGTAAAAGATCTGGAGAATTCCCTTCAATATTCGCAATCGTTTGAGTTCTTTCATCCTTTGATCAATACTAAGGAAAATGTAACCACATATATAAAAACAATAATACAAATAACAAACATGACAATAGTTAATGTTTATAGAAGGCCTACTGAATACCAGACATTATCTTAAATGCTTTATGCTTAGAAAAAACCGTTTAATCCCCATGACAAACCTATGAGGGTAGGTAATGTTAGTTTTCCCATTTATAGGTCAAGACAAATGTTTAAGTAACTTGTGTAAGTTCAAAGAATTAATAAATAAGAGTGAGATTTGCATCCGTATAGTTTGGAAACTGAGCATACAGTCCTAACTACTATACCACACTATATCTCTGTTTTAGAATTTATGTTGTCTTTTATATATTTCCATAGCCATAATAATAAATATTCATTTTCCTTCTTAGTTAAATTAAAAACAAATTTCCAAGGCCACAACTAGTAATTTTGAAATTATGTATACTCTGTAACCAGAAATTCTACTTCTAACATTCTAAAAAAAATTGCATCTGCATTTGTGCACCAGTAAATATTTATAATGATAAATACAGTATTTTTGTAAAAATAAAAATTGAAAACAATTTCAACATTAATCAATGTGGAATGAATAAATACATGTGGTATAGTCATTTGATAGAGTATTCTTTGGATAAAAGAAATATAGTAGATTATTTATAAATGTGTATGAACATAGCTAGAACTCAAAATTAGTCAGTGATTCCATATGTAAGAAAATCCGATCTTCTTAAATT
>NW_012154396.1:2230568-2231736 GCF_000956105.1 Propithecus coquereli
TCTATAGTTAACAGTAACATTAAAATAGTAATAAACATTACTGAGCACCAATTATATCCCTAACTCTGTTATACCTTTTCCAGATAATTATTTTAATCCTTAAACAATCCTCGAAAGGCTCTATTCTCACTATTTTAAATTTAAAAGAATCTGAGAGTTGAAAAGCTTAATTAAATTGGCCAGAAATTTAGCACTTACTGACAGTAACAGACAGTAAGTAGCCAACCATAGTTTAAACTTAAATTTGTGGAAATTCTTTTTGATCTTTCCAATGGGCACTACGGCATTGGCATCCACCATGCAAGTGCTTAGAAGGTAGAGAGTAGGTGGCATTCTGATTCTCATTAACAAGTCCTCTCTGTCATTATAAAATTATTTTTTAAATCTTTCTTCTTTTATAATATTTTCTCTTCCTAACCCAAAAGACTGAAGATGTATGAGACAGAGTCTTTGGCTGATTGAAATCTTTGTTTGGATAGGAAAAAATTAGAATGTGATCAAAATTTTTAGGAATAGAGAGGAAGACGGTGATACTTTGAATACTATCTTCCATCAAATTCTAAGAAAATGATTCATTCTTGCTTAGAAACAAGGAACTATTTGTGGTTAATTACTGCCCTCTGTTGACAATACGTTATATCAATCTTAATTTAGGTTTTAAGAGTTAGAATTACAAGAAACCTCATCTATAAAGATGAGTAATTAAATCCCCCCAAATTGAGATGCCTTGCTCAAACATCCATAGCTAGTTAGTTACAGGGACAGGACAAGACTCCAGGTGTCTTAGGTTATGGATCGGTCTTATGTTGAATAAATTAAAAACTAATTTTTTTACTTAACAATATGTGTACATTTTCTGAGACTCAAAAACAAAATTTCTAATAGTCAGAGGAATTTTAAACCATCTACCTACAGCCAACTGATCTTTGACAAAGCAGACAATGTACACTGGGGAAAAAATGCCCTATTCAATAAATGGTGCTGGGAAAATTGGATGGCCACATGCAGAAGAATGAAACAGGACCCCTATCTCTCACCATTCACACAAATTAATTCAAGATGGATAAAGTCTTAAATATAAGGCATGAAACCATCAGAACTCTAGAAGAAAATGTAGAGAAGACTCTTTTAGATATTAGCCTAGGCAAAGAATTTATGACTAAGACCC
>NW_012154396.1:2231786-2234794 GCF_000956105.1 Propithecus coquereli
AATGATATTGTTCTCTTTTATAATATAGTTTTCAAAGTCAGTGTGCATGAAAGGTAAAAAAATGTCTTTCCTGATTATCTGCACTAGAAGTGATAACCAACAAACTGCTAATATAATAACCATGTGAAACTAACAGCACTCCCTTTTAAATGTATAGATTTTTCTTTTCAACAGGTTTTCCCATAAAAGCAACTGAAAATTTTGGCAAGATGTGTGAATTTTAATCACAGCTCTCTTTGGCTGCTTGTGCCAGGCATGCATGGCAAAAAATACCTTCAGAAATTCACTCTCAGAAAAGGCTTCTTTTGGCTCTATTTCCTTTTCTCTTGAGGAAAGCATACAAACAAATTTCCTTTGTGGTATGGTTACTTTACTCTTTCTAACAGAAACATCAACTCTATTGAATGTGAGTTGTGTAAATAAATTGAAAGCTATGATAGCACTCTCAGTATGCAGTCTTGACATCACTTTAAGTCTTGCAACATTAAGTCTAAATTTTGACACAAATATTTTGTGGCACAAGACAAAGTATACAAGAGAAATCGGTTATTTCTCTTTTTGTGTATACTTTTTCCTCTTCTGTGAAGAATTGATGTGGGCTAGGGGTGACTAGCAGACTAAATCTCTTGTTTCTTCCTGTCTCCCCCCAGCTCTAAGTAGAAGATAAAAAATCAGGATACAGCCTTTTGCCCAGCTTGCTTTTTTACCCTTTCTGAGAAATTTCCTAAGAGAGAATAATGTCCAGATGGAAAAGGTGGGCTTCTGTGAGAATTTGATAGGCAGTGAAAAAAAATGTTCAAATATTTGTTCAATCTCTTATCCCAGGTCTGGCATGTGTGAACTGCACCTGATAAATAAGTGAACTGGTCTGCTCACCATATTCTCTTAAAGTTTAAGTTTCATTAGGAGAAGCAACATTTTATTTAACACAGTTATCATAAAGCCAGTATGTACTCAAAATTGTTCTAAATTGTTAAAAAAAATTTAACTAAATAAATTCATTTGATTTCTTAGCAACTAATTTTATTACTTTCAGTGTCACCTATCATAAGGATTATTATTAGCACTGTATTAATGTATTGATACATAATGTATGCTGCTCATTTGTGCGAATATAGCATGGTGTGTACCAGGAAAGTTGGATCTTTATTCCCTTCTAGTTAATATAGCAGCAAGCCCTTTATCCCCCTAAGACAGACTATCCTTCCCTTAGCTAAAGTGGTGCTCAAGGACTCTAAGATCACCATATTGAATAATTTGGTGGGCCCACAGACAAAACTTACCTGTCCTGCTAAAATAGACACTGGAAAATTACATGAAAAGTCTATCTTCTCATACCACAAACCATTTCCTTCTAACTCTTTCTGGGAAATTATGTGTAGGGATAGATACGTTTTATTTCAGTTTCTACTACCAGCGTACATTTATGCTGATTTACATTTCTTTAGAGGTTGGCTTTGAGGGATAATTATTTATACGATATATTATCTTATTTGATCTTTCTTATCGAATATTTTATATTTCTTATTGAATACTAAAGAAAGTTTATTTTCAGGGAGAATTATCTTTACATCTCTATTTCTGTTGTTTTAGGTAGTAGGCAGGGAAGTAAGCCCTCGATTGATCCTGGCCTCAGAGAGCCAGGATGATTAGATAATATAGCCCTGCCCAGAATTTCAGAGTGCACAAGACCAGCCAACATCCTCCTTCCTTCCTTGATTATAGTCTCAGAACTTCACAAAAGGATCACATGAATTAAGTTAAAACCAGTTCTTACATTCCACTCATTTCCTTAGTTGAGAATAGAATCTCATTTTAGAAAGGTTTCAATTCTGCAAAGCAGGTAATAATAGCATAGATGACATAGAGTCATTACAACTTTCTCTAATTTATTGGCCTTGTTGGTAGTTAAGTTTGATATTTGTCCCAGATTTATCAACCTAGGCACTATTGACATTTTGGGACAGATAATTCTTTGTTGCAGGTGCGCTGTAGGCTATTTAGCAGCACAACTAGTCTCTATACACCAGATGCCAGTAGCGACTGCTCCTGAAGGGTGACAACTAAAAATGTTTCCAGACATTGCCTAATGTCCACTGGAGAATAAAATCTTTCCCAATGTAGAACCATTGTTCTACTCTGAGCCCAACTCTGGAAAACCTTCTTGCAACTAGGGGGTTCTATCTTACTGCCTGTTCCCATACTAACTGACGATCCAACATGGATGAGCCTTGAAAACATTATGCAATATCAAAGACGTCAGATGCAAAAGGGCACATACGGTTTGATTCCACTTATATGGACCATCCAGAACAGGCCAATCCATAGAGATAGAAAGTAAATTAGTGGTTGCCTAGAGCTGAGAGGGGGAGCAGAAATGGGAGGTGCCTGTTAATGGGAACAGGGCAACTTTTGGGGATGAAAGTGTTCTAAAATTAGATTGTGGTGATGGTTGCACAACTCAGAAATATGCGAAAAAAAAGAAAACACTCATTTACTTACACACTTTATTTTTTAAAAACTTTTAAAAATTGTTTAGACAGAGTCTCACTCTGTTGCCCCAGGTAGAGTATAGTGGTGTCATCATAGCTCACCGCAACCTCAAATTCCTGGGCACAAGAGATCCTCCTGCTTTAGCCTCTCTAGTAGCTGGGACTACCCACCCACGCCATGGTGCCCAGCAATTTTTCTTTTCTTTTCTTTTAGTAGAGATGGGGTCTTGCTCTTTGCTCTTGCTCAGGCTTGTCTCAAATTCCTGAGCTCAAGCAATCTTCCCACTTAAGTATCCCAGATTGCTAGTAATACAGGCATGAGCCACTGCGCCCAGCTACTTGTACAGTTCAAATGGCTGAACTGTGTAGTGTGTGAATTATAATATATCTTAAAGCTTTTGTTTTTTTTTAAACAGTTCTCATTTAATATCCCACATTTTCCTCTTTTGAATTGCTTAAAATTGTGATGAAAGTTAACTGTTCTTTGTTTTTAATTAATTAAAACATGTATCAAGT
>NW_012154396.1:2237919-2239390 GCF_000956105.1 Propithecus coquereli
ATGTTCATCTGAAATTTCCTTTTGAGTAATTGTTTTGAAAAAGGATAGTTTTTTTTTGAAATGCTTGGATATTTTTCCACATATCATATGTAGATTTAGTTTTACCTTGCAAAGAAATATCCAAATCATTTTGATTTGGCATGATATCACACAAAATGCTGCATTCGTATAGAAATCTTCTGTCAATAACTCACTTTGCTGATTCTGTTCTTCACAAAATTTAACTCTCTGTTCTTGCAGAGATAAAATTTTGGCTAACACCTGTCCCTGCGATAGTCAATGCACTTTAGAATGATATTGGCAATCCACACTGAATACCTCATTGTTCAACTTCAGCATGTTATGAAACTGACAATGCTTTGTTACATTTGCAAGAATATAGTTAAGAGTACTTATAACTTGTTGCAAAGTGTCACTTAAAATAGTAGTTTTAACACAGAGATTTTGCTCATACAAGATATAATGTAAAGAAATGAGACCATTTGGATCTGTTAATAACTTTTTTATCTGTGCAATAAACCCTTCGTGTTTTCCTGTCATGGAAGGCACACCGTCTGTACATACACTCACTAAATATACCAGATTCAGTCCAACTTCACGACATTTATCTTGAAAGTTATAGAAGATATCTATTCCCCATGTTCTGTTCGCAAGAGTGCCCAAAGCGAGAAACTCTTTGTGGCAAAGAAAATCTTCTGTTATGACCCGAATGAAGTACAAAACTGCACCGAGTCAGTAGTATCAGTTGATTCATCCAAAGCAATTGAATAATATGTATTTTCCTTTTGAAGTTTTGCATGAAGTTGTTCTGTTAAGTTGAAGGCTAATTCATGCTGCTGATTAGTTATGGTTCTCCTTGAAAGAGGCAGTTGTTTCCATTTTGAAACGTTATTGGGGTCTAAGCATTCCACAACTGGAACAATGCATTACTTCAAAATTTCTACATCACTGAATGGCTTCCCTTTTTTTCCTGAGTATATAAGTTGCCTCAGTGGCATTATTTCCAGGTCTTATTGCTTCTTGAAAGAATTGTCTTTGCTTTTGCTTTCCATCTTTTAATTTCTGCGATACAACCTTTTTCATCTTTCACTCTAATTTAAAATATTTATGGTCCTTATGAGTGTTATAATACTGATGAACATTGAATTTCTTTAATATTAATATTGTAGTATCACAAAGCAAGAAAATCATCTTATCTTTAGCAGAAACAAGATTATATTGCAATTCCCAATCCTCATTAAAAAAATATGTTTTCTTCCTTCAGCATTCTCTTGGTCTTCTTCGACATGATGGACTGTTAAGCAGACAGAATTAAAAAATACTGTTGTGCTGTGCAACTATTCACAAATTCCACTTCAGACAGAAACGTAGTGCACCATTGTCAAAAGCTGATAACATATTTGATCCCAATAAAGTCTCACCAACCAGCCTCATGCAGTAGTGGCCTCAGTCAGGTGGGAGAAATTAGAAC
>NW_012154396.1:2239440-2240100 GCF_000956105.1 Propithecus coquereli
AAATTTTATTGACACTTTTAAAGATTACAGGCAAGTTTAGGATGCCCTTAATTTAGGTTTGCTTGATATTTCCACATAATTAAATGCAGGTTGTGCATATCTTCTAGGACACAGAAGTGAGTTTGTTTTGTTCTCATTTTATTCCATCGGGGGGCGCTTGATTTGGTTTGTCTCACGGATGGGGAATGTTCACTGATCACTCACTTGAAGTGTCTGCAGGCTTTTCCATTGAAAGTTACCCCATTTTTCTGCTTCTGTGTATGAGAAGAATTTGCCAGAAATGCTAAGCTAAGATAAAAAATCAAAATAATTACCTTGTCAAATCCTTTCTCTCGGATAGCAGGAGTGGAATAAATCTTAGAATCTAAGTATTGTTTTCCCCAATGTGTTGAGTGTTCTAATTTGATTCCAATTCCTCTTTCTAGAGGAACACATAAATTTAGTAAGGTATTTTCAACAGTTACATATGGAGAGAAAGGAAACTTTTGCTTTATTAAACTATTCCTATAACTCTGAAATTTGTTAATATGTAGGTCTATACATAATATATGAAGTGGAAGAATAATTCTTTTCATTGGCAACTCTATGAACATTGAACACTAGAACTACTGACAGTTTTTTTCTTAAAAGATTTAATAAAGCTCAGCCATATTTTTAAAG
>NW_012154396.1:2252100-2252538 GCF_000956105.1 Propithecus coquereli
AATGATGTACCCAGAAGAGACCTGTACTTGGCTCAATGCTCTGCTGTCCCCATCTTGGAATTTGAATAAGGGGTCCACATTTTCATTTTTTTTTTATTTCAGCAAATTATGGGTGTACAGATGTTTAGGTTACGTGTGTTGCCCTTGGTTCCCCCTCCCCCCCCGAAGTCCGTGTTTCAAATATGTCCATCCTTGTCTGGGCACTGAAATTATGTAGCCAATCCCGATCAGTATATACAGTTGCAAAACAGGGACGGATAGTGTAGTGGGTGTATATGAAAGTTCTCTTCTGTTGACCTTTATTTCCTCTAATAAAATAGAAAGTGAAAGTCATCTATCTCCCTGTGCTGCATCCTGGGTTATTTCCCTGGGTCTCATATTCAATTCACCAGTTCTCTCTGTGACTCATCTGTGATTTGGGTGAACTAATAAATTTTT
>NW_012154396.1:2253173-2254749 GCF_000956105.1 Propithecus coquereli
TCTAATTCCAGTAAAATAATCTTATGGTCTACTTGTTCAAGTGGATAGAGATTTCCCTTGTCTGCCTTTTCAGTAATTGTGTAACCTTCTGTAGACTTTCAATACTTTGCAGGCGCCTATATGTCCTGTCTCATATAGACTCAAAACTTATTTCTTGTCTCCAAGGGTGTGTAAAACCAGACTTCATACCCAGCCATAGCCACAAGATCAGCTCACTACTTCCATTTCCTCTCTTTTTTTTCCCCCCTGACTCTGGGGATTTCATGTTCTTTACTATAAACACCGCAATACATTTTATTAGAAAAGTTATATTTTTATTCAGCACTTCAAGGCATTCGTAGCAAAAAAGTTTGGCATAAAATTACTCTTCCATATTTTCTCAATCAGAATATTTTTAATTATATCTTTTAACTCAGGAATTTACATTTTCCTTCAAAACAAGAGGTTACAACTGCCAGGACAATGGTGAGTTTTTGAATACCAATTCGTTGTTAAACTAGTTGTGTAATAGTATTCTTCAAGTCCCTACTCCAAAACCTTCCTCTTTACTCTCAATAGATCTTATTTTGTATTGAGAGAGAAAGGAGACTGCCACAGAGTGTGTCTCCAAACTTCCTGTTCCCCAGCAGCGGTCTTGTCTCTATCCATATCTTTTTTTTTTTAAGTTGTATGGGTTGTAGTTGAGTTGAAGTGAACAGAATCTACTCTAGTTTAAGGATGAATGTGTTTATTAAAGTGCCCCGCATGGGTTATAAATCTTGAGAGGGCTGAAGAAAGAGATTCTAATGTACACTTCCAATTGGAGACTGGTGCTATTGTGCTGGTAATGCACCAGCAGCTCCCTCCATAACGAAGAACTTGTCTGTTGCATTGATAAGTTGTCTTGATAGCTGTTGTCTTCAGAAAAATACCAACACACACGCACACACCATTACACCTGCTAGGTTCAAAACCATGCTGCCTCTTTTACAATATAGGCCACCAATTAGAGAATCATGCATATTGCCTCCTTCATCAATAACTCAGCTCTGACTCCAAACTTCATGTCAGTTTATTTAATTATGAAGCTTAAAAAACACATTTAGAATTCTAGCTATGAGATAATTAAGAATTTTTTAAAAGCTTTCCTATCCCTGCAACATAGAAAGAAATACTAAAAATAAGCCGGAATATATATTGGATAAATAAATCCACTATGTATTTGGGGGATAAATAATATCCTCCAAAGGCATTATTTTAATTTTATTTTCTTTTACATCTTGAAGCATCTTCAATTAATCACTCCCATAACTTTCTATCCACATCAGCTCTTTCTGTTCATCAATAACATAATCGGTTTCATCCATCTTTAAAAAGAAAGCAAATTCTTCCTTAGAGTTGCATCTTGTTTGGCATTCTACAACCTTCTGCAGTCAAGATTTTTGAAATGGTCAATAGTTTCTATCTGCATTTCTCCACCAGTCCAGTCAATATAAACTTCTTTTCACCAACATTGATCTACTAAAGCTCTTCTTTCAAAGGTTTTCATATTTTATAAGCCAAATGGACACTTTTCAATGACCATCTTGACCTCTCT
>NW_012154396.1:2254799-2255482 GCF_000956105.1 Propithecus coquereli
GTATAATTTAAATTGAATTTTTATTTAGGGTTAGAGAGATATTACAGAAGCTGAGCAGAATATGCTTGATTAATTGATACCATAACATGTAAGAGGCAATCACAAAACCACATCCTTTATGTCCCCGTGGAAACAAGGTGATAAACAGCCGCTGCCCACTTTGTGGGTCAGGCACAGAAAAGCAGGGTTAATTAGAAGTACTGTATTTGAAATTTCAGTTCCATTAACAGCAAAACCAATTCAGGAAAGAACATTTTCATAAAATGATTTTTTTCGAGTTCTATTAGTATTGTGTCAGATTTATATATTAGTGATTCACGAGTCAGCTTAGAAAGTGGGGTTCCTGCCAAAACTCACCTTGATTGAGAAGAATATCATTTCTACTGCTTTAGCAACAGTCATTTTTCTTTCTTTCAATGTAGAAGTCATTCAGAATCCAGGTGACATTCAATATAACCCAAAATTACACTAAACAATGAAAGCATAATGACAATATTCAGTTTTCCTCACAAAAAAACTGGGTAATGAAATGTTTACATCACAAGAGTAATCGAGATTTTTCAAGTTTGTTTTAAACTCAGCGAATGTCTGTGCCTTTCCTTTTAAAAATTTGAATGACAACTGAGTAATGCATTTACTTTAGGATGGTATTTCAGGTTCATTTACCTGTAGATCCCTAAATA
>NW_012154396.1:2266013-2269816 GCF_000956105.1 Propithecus coquereli
AAGAAGATCAAGGGCCTATAGTTAGGAAAAAACTGTCTAAACTTTTGTCAAGCTGAGGGAAATGTTAAGTCCTTAAGACCATCTTGGTCAAGTGTCATCAGGAACGTCTACATGTGACCTCTGTAAGTGAGTGCTTGCCTTCCTTACAGCAAGCATGGCTGGGTTCCGAAAAGTAAGTATTCCCTTACAAGAAAAAGCTAATATGACTTAACTTTGAAAGTCAAATACTGAATTACTTCTGCTGCATTCTGTCTATTGAGGTGGTAACCAAAGTCTACCCAAGGCACGTAGAGGGGAAAAATATTCCACCTCTTGATGGGAGAGTGACGAAATTGTGGAAGAGCATAGGGGATTAGAAATATCATTGCATCTGTTTTTAGGAAATACAATCTGTCACTCTGGCATATGTATTACTAAAATTCAGTAGTAGTGCAGAAATGGTTTAGAATTAGATGAATATTTTTTTCTGGGAAGAGTATTTTATCACTGACATTGTTTAGAATTGCTGGTGCGTAATTAAAAAAAGACCAAGTTTATTTTATTATTGCTTTTACAGTTAGATAAAATGCACTCAATTACTGTCTGTATGTGGGAAGTCCCCTTATACTGCGGTTCATTATTTAATAACTCATTTTCCTTTGTTTGGGGCAAATCTAAACAATATTCCTTGAATTAATCTGAATAGTCACTGGATGTCACTGTTGCTTTACCAAATATGATTGTTTTGATCATAAAGAAATTATTTAGAATATTTTCTAAATAAGCACTTTATTAAAAGAAGCTAATCCATGTCTTAGGTCCTTGTCAGTAATGTTTAGGTCAAAGCTACATAGGATATCAAAAAAAAATTTTAATTTTCTTTTAATATATATGCTCTATGTTTCTTCCTAAGCTTATAGTAATGCTTCAAATGGCATTAATTGAGAAAACTGTACAGAAATAATGAAGTTATTTGAACAATGACTTATTTTTCACAATAAAGGAGTAAGCTTTAGGCTGCATTGGGTGCATGGCTAATATTAAAATTTATCCAGGCATGGTGGCTTGCATTTATAATCCCAGCTACTTGGGAGGCTGAGTCAAGAGAATTGCTTGAGTCCAGGAGTTTGAGGCTTCAGTGAGCTATGAGTGCACCACTGCATGCCAGACTGGGCAACAACGTGAGACCTTTCCCCATCACCCCAAAATTTAAAATTTCATTACTCACAAAATATTTTAAATCATATATGCAAACAAAATACATATTTATATATACTCAAATGCTAAAAACTTATACACTTAATATAAAATTGGAATAAGTTCATCCTACATACATTTTTCCACTGCAATCTGATATATTTATTGAAAATTTTATGTAAAAAACTGTATAAAAGAAAGATGTTTACCATCACCACCATCTAACTACAAGATACCATAGCTACCAAATAAAACTGTATGTACAGATCAGCTTTTTTTGCAAAGTGCTGTTCCTACACACGTTCTTCTATGGTTCAGACATGCTCCACCCACCCTTCTACTGTCCGGCTAAATTTGAGCATCCTTTCCTCAGGGAGTTTTATACTGGATTAGAGCCTCATTCATTATGTCACCTTAGAACATTACTTATTACTTATCTTTTTTATTTTATTTAAACATTCACCACCCAGGTCAATACAGGTTGAATCAGTCAAAGTCCATCTGCCCTACTGGCTATAAACTTCCTGACAGTGGCACAGTATCAGCTTTATTGATTGCTAATGTGCTAATAGCACATAGAAGATTATGTGTTAAATAGTGAAAATTTTGTTAGACAATAACCACTTTAACCCTGCAAAATGTTACAGTAAAAGTGATTTATGATCATAATGAATATTGCTACATTTATTTTTGGGGATAGAGATGAAGTTCTAAACTAAAACAAATGAGAATTGACAAATAATTTTATTAGCTCTTCCCTGAATTGAAGAACATAAAAATACATATTGGAAGACTTTCAGGACTTACCTTGTTATACACCTTTTATAGGCTTTTTATTTTCTATTGTGTTCTACTGTAGAACAATCAATTACATTTATCATCATTAAGAAAATAATGATAAAACATTGTTGATATATACTTCATGATCAATATTTTAGGTTGTTACTTATGAAATATCCCATTTCCTTAAGTACTAAATTTGATAGTTGATATCTCTGACATTTTACTTTGACACTTCTTGTTTTATTTTTGTTGTGAAGGTACATCTTCAGTCTTTCAAACCTATGGTTTGACTTGTGATTATCTTTCAAAAGTTTTTTAGAGCAATTGTTGTGAAACCATGGATAAGTCAAAAATTCGTGTTATTTTCAAATATGAGTTCCATCACGGAACCAATACAGCACAGCCAGCTTGAAATATCAACGAAATGTTTGGGAAGGATATGGCTAATGAATACACAGTATGCCAATGGTTTGAGAAGTTTTGTTCTTGTGATTTTAATCTTAAAATGAGTCACGTGGGTGACCTGAGACCAAGATGGATAATGATGAGCTGAAAGCTGTAATGGAAGCGAATCCATCTCAAAGTACCTGCGAATTAGCAGCAAGGTTTGACGTTACTATTCCAACAGCATTGGACCATTTGAAACCAATTGGAAAGTTAAAGAAGCTGGATAGATGATATTCACATGAATTAAACGAGTGTCAGAAGAGAAATCATCTAAAAGCTCACCTTTCTTTGCTGTCGCAACATAAAGGCAAACCATTTCTACACTGTATTGTTTGTTACATATGATGAAAATGGATTCTTTTTGACAATCACAAGCATTCAGCACAATGGTTGGATAAAGATGAGGTGCTGAAACACAGTCCAAAACCGAATATTCATCAAAAAAAGCTAATGTTGTCTGTTTGGTGGTCTAGAGCTGGTATTATCCACTACAACTTCACAAAACTTGGTCAATCGATTACAGGGATGCCTACTGAAACCAACTGGACAAAATGATGAGGATGCTTGCAATTAAGCAGCCAAGATTGGTCAATAGAGACAGGTCAATCCTCTTGCAAGACAACGCTTGACCACATGTCGCACCAACAATTCTGCTCCAACTACAGCAGCTGGACTTGGAAATTCTCTATCATTCATGGTACTCACCAGACCTTGAAACAACTGACTAGCACTTCTTGTAGGCTTTGGACCACTTCTTGCAAGGAAAAATATTCAATCTTCAACAAGCTGTGGAAAACGCCTTTCACAATTTCATCACCACTGGCTCTCTAGGCTTCTTCGCTGCTGGCATAGACAAGCTACTCTTAAGACGGCAAAACTGTTAACAGTTAAGGTGCATACTTTGATTAATTGTACTGCTTCTTGTTTGAGATACAATAAACTACACTTTTGAGTCTAAATCAGACATTTCATGTTTAATGGCCTAAATAAATATTTTGGTGCACAATTATTTATATTTATTTATTTCAGAGTATTATGGGGGCACAAATGTTTGGTTAAATGAATTGCATTTGTACAGTTTAAGTCAAAGTTGTAAGTGTGCCCATCACCCAGATAGTGTACATTATGTCTGTTAGGTATGATTTCACCCATCCCCTCCTCCTTCCTCCCACTTGCTTGATTAAAGTTGAGTTTTACTTCCATCTGTGCAATGAATGTTAATCAATTAGTTCTAATTTAATAGTGAGTGCACGTGGTGTTTCTTTTTCCATTCTTGCCATGTTCCACTTAGGATAATGGTCACCAGTTCCATCCAGGTTGTTACAAAAGGTATTAATTCATCATTTTTTATGGCTGAGTAGTACTCCATGGTATACATAAACCACATTTTATTAATC
>NW_012154396.1:2272586-2273344 GCF_000956105.1 Propithecus coquereli
GGGAGTTCAAAGCCACCTTATAAAGGAGTACATATACATGCACAGGAGTAATTATAGCAGTTATCATTATAAGCAATGTATCATGATTTTAGGATCTGGAAAATTGGTGTTCTTCAATCTCTAGTGATAATAAGTTTTCCTAGAAAGGAATGATATGACAAACTAACTTGGAATACCAATTTATTAATTTTAAATAAGACTTATGACTGCCAAGTACTCACGAATGCTTATGCCAGCCAAAATAATATTTTTTTCCTCCATAAGCAATCAACATGGAAGGTAAATTTTTTATTAAAATTTGCTTCTTAAAGAGCAAATTGTATTGCATTTGAGGTGGGGGATATAAAGTATGGTTAAGGGCAGTTAAATGTTAAATTTTTTAAATGTTTACTATCTTTGGGACAGATGCTCTGAATTGGCTCTGTCAACATATATAATAGCTTCCCACTAGATTGTCTTTCTTTACTGCAGAGGCATAAAGCACAAACAGAACTTTGCCAACTCCCCTGAAGCTAATGTCACCTAGGTTCTGCCATGCAGTTGCTACACTATGAAAGTTAGAAAAAATAAATGTATGGCAGGAATTACACAAGAAGACATTAGCACATCTTCCAAGCACCATGATTGATGCTGCTTACAAACATACCTTGAAAAGCTTCTGGCAGCCCAGCTAACCTATAAATTCAATATAATTAAAATTAACATTCCAGGAAAAGTTCTGTAGAATTTGACCACTTGACTTAAAATTTTTCATGTAA
>NW_012154396.1:2274109-2277633 GCF_000956105.1 Propithecus coquereli
AAATAAGATAATATTTTTATTACCATAATGTGAAAAAGTGTTGTTACTTAAGTCCCCTAAGAATGAAATAGATTTACATTTTTCTTTGCTAATGAACACTATAGAGAATGCAAGAAGGTGAATTACAGACTGAGAGAGGATGACTGAAACCAAGGGATTAGAACCTAAATTATACAAGAAACTCTTTTCCAATAATAAGAAAAACCTGGTAAACTAGGAGGAAAAAGTCCAAAGTATATATGTATTTATCAGAAGGATTATCCGATAGCTAATATTTTTATGAGGAGATGTTCTTCACTAAAAATCAAATAATTAAATATAGATAATTGAAACATTAGTGTTAGAGAGTGAATATTCACCCTGGTTTGCCGAGGATAATCTCAATTTATGATTGATATCTCTTTGCAGTTATTATCTCTTAACAATCAAAAAATGTCCTGCTTTGGACAGATAAATGCAATATTTTCTTAATAGTTACCATGTTATATGCATCAGATATGAAAAAAATAGCAAGTCAGACAATAACAAGTGTTGGTGAGAATACACAGCATTGAGAGCTGACTTATTTTGCGATAATGAGTATAAGCTGGAAAAGCCATTATGAAGAGCAAACTACCAATTTTAGTGAACTTGTGACTGCATATTTCTTACCATACTGCAATCTTACTCCTGAGCACGTGCTTAAGGGGCATTCTCATTATTCGTTATTACACAGCTGTCTGTGGTGGCAGGTCCTTAAACAGGAAAATAGAAATATGAATTGTAATGGAATACATGCAGAAGTTGGGACAAAACTAGGTAAACATATGAAAAGGATCTTAAAATATAATACTGAATTAAAAATTTGAAAAATATATTTATAGGTGAATATCATTTGTACAAATTAAAAGCATATATGCCAAATCATGTCACTTTTTAAAAATGAAGATACATGCACATTAAAAACATATACTGAAGCCATTAGTGCACACAACAAGAGTAGAGGGTGCACAGGTAAAAACTAATGATAAGGGGAAAAAATTAAATGTAAATCAAGGGAGTGTCTCGTATAGATGATAATACTATGACCTGGGATGAAAAGTACACTTAATTCTGCCCGTTACATGATCATAAGTCATGTACATATAGTATATGTATGTACATATATAATGTGACATTCATGTATACATGCATATGCAGGGTTTAAACTGCTCAATATTACACTATGCAAGAAATTAGTTTGTCAGAAATTTATTTATTTATTTCCTACATGACTTAGCAATTAGCTTTTATTTTCACTTTTCTTGAGCCTGTCTCTGTGAGTAATAAAGCTAATAAAATTATTTATTTATGCATATATTTTCCCTTTAATTATTGGAACTATTTCCTTAATCTGTGATTCTTCATTAAGTGCACAGGAATAGTCTTTAAATTACTTCAAATCTTTGTTTGAAAATCAATTCTAAATTTTAAAGAAAAAGTATTAGTATGAATATACCCAGGAATTCAATTAATTACAGCAGAATAACATTGATCAGTTATAAGAATAAACCACTTTTCAATTTATCTTTTGACTATGTAAATCAATTGCTGACAGCACCAGCAATGACCCATACAGACTGATTATTCTATATTTTAATTAGCTTGGCTGTTTGCATTTGGCTTTTGTGAAAACAGAACATGATAAAGAGAAGCATAATTACACAAATAAATTTATAAATAAGTTATTAACATCAGAAGATTTCTCTAACTCAAAATTCTAGCAAATCATACAGAGTATCATTGGTTTTAGTCTAGCAATGAAATAGTTATGTCCATCTAAATGAAATATGTTCATTAAAGGATTTCTCTACAAATTGTTCTATCATTTACTGATGGCCCAGCACTTGACTCTCCTAATTGCTTTACATTCATCACCCTCATTTAATCTTCATAGTAGCCCAGTGAATTAATGTTTATTATGATTCAATTGCATACAAGGCAATCCCTCTATCTAATTCAAGCAGGGAGAGATTTAATACAGAAAATGGGTACTTATAAAATAACATGAAGGTCTGGAGGATCAGTCATTAAGTTGGGTCCCTAAGAATTACTTTCAGCAAAACACCAGAGAACTGAGGGTTCCATCTGTGACAAACACAAACCTGGGGAATATGGTCACTTATTCTGGAACCACACTACCTTAGTCATAATCTTGCAGCGAGGTAACCAGAAGAATTGATGGCTCCAGGAACCCACTGCCTTGGCTGGAGACTAGGAATCAGAAAGCTACTGGGTCAACCTCTGCCTTCTACTCACTCTAGTGAAAGATATCAGACACCTTAGGCTTAGCCTTCTTCCCTAGTGATTTACTTCCTGAATCTAGGTCTCAAACAAATGCATCTCTTTAGAAAAATATAAATCACATCCAGAGCCATAGTTTCAAGGAACCTGGGGAACGTAGCTTTTAGTTTTCTGCCTATGTACATTAAATTAGTTGGAAAGCCAACGCCAGGGAACAGGCTTAGAGGAGTTAAGTCAGTTGTCAAGACTCGCGGGCCCCAACCCACTACCCATGGCCTGGTACCGGACCGCAGCCTGTTAGGAACCCGGCCGCCCATCACGGCCTGAGCTCCGCCTCTCTGCCCCAGCCTCGGCAACCCCCACCCCATTCCGTGGAAACATCGTCTTCCATGAAACCGGTCCCTGGTGCCATAAAGGTTGGGAAGCACTGGCATTTATTTAGCAACATATGTTCCTCTTATATAGTAATTTTCATAAAAAATTTCAATCGTTGAAAACTTGAATGAAAAGCACCAGTTTCATTCAAAGAAGGAAAAAATTTAAGATATATAACAAAAACTATAAAAATTGGCAAAAAATTCTGTTCATGTGTAGACGATGAACTAGCATAAAGTTGGTAATTCATATGACCTACTTTTAAAACTAGACACCATCCGGAACAACCCAGGTTCTTAAAATGCTGCAACAGTATTTATATGTGATTTCTCAGTATTTACAATAGCTGTAAGACTAGATTTTAGGGAATAATTTTGAGTATTGGCCATATCAGTATTTGCTAGTAATAAAAATCAACACAACAAATGTCTTATACCCCTCTCCCTTTTGAATCCTCAGAGAATCCTCTGAAATTTGGTTCCATTTACTCTCCGTCTTCTCCACTCCATTCCTCTCTAGCGTTCTCTGAGTAATTTCAGTTAGAATATCAAACCACAGCTGGGCACGGTGGTTCATGCCTGTAATCTCAGCTACTCTGAACTGAGGCAGGAAGATCACTTGAGCCCAGGAAGGAATTCCAGCTACAGTGAGCTATGATTGTGCCTCTGCGCTACAGCTTGGGTGATAGAGAAAGATTCTATAAAAAAATAAAAAAGAATATCAAACCACAATATAATTTCAGTTGGGAATGTTAAATCTTATATTTTATCAACGCATCTACAAAAATTCTGACTAAAACGTAAGGCATTTATTTTATTAACTAATAAAATTGATTTGTCTATTTCAGTTTGACTTTTGAAGCAGTTAATATTTATTTATTTATAGAA
>NW_012154396.1:2282018-2284342 GCF_000956105.1 Propithecus coquereli
AAAAAAAAAAAAAAAAAGTTAATAATCTATCTTGAATGAATGACAAATGTAGTGGTTTCCTCAAATCAAAAAGTTGTAAAACTAAGATTCCAAAATAAGTTCTAATTAGAAAGTAAAAGCCATCTCATATTGAAGTGAAGGCTTTCTTCTAGGATGCCCCATAATTCATTGAAACAGTGCCACACCTTAGCTCCGTTAGGCCCCCACGTTATTAAGATAGTATATAACAGCACCAAGACTATGCAGTAATCTCTGACAGATATCATAATCCACTGGAAACATTTAGAAGAAGAGAGAAAATTGCTCTAAGTAATCATAGAGAATTCTATGTCATGTCTGGCTGATGTTAATGAGCAGTGAAAGGATCTTAAATGAAACTGTGTGATGTGTGAGCTGGCTAATTGCTGTGGTCAAACTGTAAATCACTGCAAGGTTTCTAAAGGAAGACCCAAATGCCCTTGGTGAGAAGTGGCATGCGTCAGCAAGTCTGTGAGGAGCATCCAGCCGTGCGGCATTCCATACCACTAACGGGTTAGCTTCCTGCATGTTGTATAAAACATTTAGATATGAAATACAGTTTAAAAAGGGAATTTTATTTGGTAGCAAACAGTGCTGACTTCTGGAGAGATATTAGCACTAGTCATCCTTTTTTACTTTATACAACATGAATTTATGCAATAACTATCTGCAGAGTACGTTGAATAGGAGAAATCTTTTTTTCTTTTCATGTGCAACAAGTAGGTTGCTCTTCTACATTACGCTTTACTGGCCTTTAATGACCTGGAGAATACTCAGAAGTGACTGATAAGAACACTGCTTTTAGTAGCCATGTCAGTGGTCACTATGCCCAGTAGAATAAACCTTTTTAAAAGGCAAGTAGAAATATCTTAAAGACAGTGTTTAACAGGAAGGAGAAAATCTACTTGATATGTGGCCTCAAATTTTGGGGGGCCTCTAGGCATTATTTTTTGCTTTTGGTAGCTGGCATTTTAAGGATTAGATTAGATATGATAGAAAGAATGAAAACCAATTGCAAAATCGCAGAGCATCAGTAATACTTTTAAATTTGTCTTAAAGACAAAGTCATCTTATCGACCTTTATTGTACCATTTTTGTATGTGCAATTTATGATTCTTAAATTATTTACCATAAGAATGTTCCTATACCACTTAATTCTCATTTGCAAGAATATTTTTGATATACTAATATTTTGATGATTAGTAAAAATAATAATTATTTTCACTGTTATTATAGCTAGCACTTATTGAGTACTTACTCAATACCAAGCATTTAATAATTGCTACTGATAATAACAGTAGAGAATAGTAGAAATAGTAATTAGTTCACGCTGACTACTTCTGGGATTAAATATTTTTTCATCTTCATGACTACCTATGAAATTAACACTGGAGTGCAACAGGCCATAGATAAATTATGAAATATGCTCAAAGTCCTAAAGCTTGAGGGGCAGAGCTAGGATGTGAATGTAAGTCTGTCTGACTCTAGAGTCTATGTCATTAAAGCACTACTCTATAATAGCTCTTCAAATTTATGGAGAACCTAAAATTATAACCCATTATTTTTGCTATTTTGTCTTCTTAGCATTCATTACTCCTTTCTTTAGAAACTCTGATTTCCTTCTTAGTTGTTATTTCATTTTCACTCTGAGTGACCTTAGAAGGGCTGTAAATCAAGATGTCCTACCTTCCTCAAGGGTCCATTTTAGAACATAGTAAAGCAGTGGGAACATTCTCTGTTCAGTTGAATTTGAACCATGGCTTTTACCTTTATAATAAACTGTCTTGCCACAGATATCAGATTTGCAGACCTAGTTTTGATTGGACATTTGATAATCAGAAAGCAAGCCTTCATATAATAATATCTTTCAATGAATATGAATAATATTACAGTTGACCCTTGAACAGCATGGGTTTGAACGATATAGGTCCACTTACAAGCAGATTGTTTTTTCAAACACAGATCAGAAATACAATATTCGTGGGATGCAAAATCTGTGTATACTTTGTTTCTGCAATGCCAACTGCAGGACTCGAGTATGCATGAATTTTGGTATACACAGGAGTCCTGGAAACTGCATATAACAAGGGATGACTGTAATTATAAAAAACAATATGTAATCATAAATTATCTATGGTGTAAAATTTAGTGAAAAATAGGTTTCATATGACGACATTTCTGTTAAATATTGCTACTTTAAAAAGTTAATAATTGGGCCGGGCGCGGTGGCTCACGCCTGTAATCCTAGCACTCTGGGAGGCCGAGGCGGGTGGATCGCTCAAGGTCAGGAGTTCGAGACCAGCCTG
>NW_012154396.1:2284392-2286817 GCF_000956105.1 Propithecus coquereli
ATTAATTTATATATGTAATACTATGCAAAGGGAAAGGGATTCTAGGGAGGACTATAGTTGTGAAATGAGCAATTTCTTGAATTCTAAAGATAGAGCAAATCTTGTGCATAACTTCAAAGAATAGGTTATTTATATCCTTGCTGAGTTTTTCACTTATGACTCAGAAAGCCTTAGGAAGAAAATTAATATGGATTTTTTTAGTTTCAAAATCTCAGTGCTCTATTACTTAATAGTTAAATAGTACCTATGACAGTGTGTTGCAAATAAGAGAGATATGTAAAGGTACCTGATTCAAAGCATATCAAAACAGCTTTTACTTACATTCCCTCAAAAAAATAGTAATCTAATTTTTGAAATTGGCTTTAGATCCTTCAGGGTCCAGGCTAACTCTTATGCTTTTGATTTATTGATCAAAAGCAACAAAAATCCGAGAAGATATTCCATATCCTGTACTAGAATTCTTCACAAGCTGGCATCAAAAGCTTAGTGGAGAGAATACAGACTTTGGAGTTTAACAGATCTGGGTTTTAATCTTGCCTCCACCACTTAGGACCTCTGGTAAGTTACATAAACTCATTGAGACTGATATTTTTCATCTGTAAAATGAAAATACAACATCAAGTTTGATGTTCAGCTCTAACATTCACCAACTATGTAACTTTGGTCACAGTGCCTTAATCCTGTGTCTCAAGTTTCATATCTGTAAAATGGTGGTAATATAAGTACCTCTTTCCAGAGACACACTAAAGAAATGGTTAATAAAGTATCCTTCCAAGGGCCTATATCCAGTTATATAGCCATAATTTTATATGTATTTTTCATAAAATGGGCTCCCAAATTAAAATCTTCCAGAAAATATGGATCTTCTTCCACCCCACATCTTTGGACAGTTTTAATGTTATCATTTTTTATGATTTCTATTATCCTTTCAGGATAAGGTGGGTGACATTATGTATTGTATCTGGATCAAAGTAGTTGATCAAAAAAGAACAAAGCTGGAGGCATCACATTAACTGACTTCAAAATATATTCCAACATTATATTGGCATAAAAATAGACACACAGACCAGTGGAACAGAATAGAGAAGCTAGAAATAAAGCCACATATTTAAAGCCAATTGATCTTCAACAAAATTGACAAGAACTTAAACTGGGAAAAGGCCACTCTCTTCAATAAATAGTTTGGGAAAATTGGATAGCCACATGTAAAAGAATGAAACTGGACCTCTTATTTCTCACCATAGACAGCAATCAACTCAAAATGGGTTAAAGACTTAAATGTAAGACCTGAGACTATAAAAATACTAGAAGAAAATATAGGCAAAACTCTCCTGGACATTGATCCAGGTAAAGAATTTATGACTAAGATCTCAAAAGCACAGGCAACAAAAATCAAAATAGACAAATGGGACTTAATTAAACTAAAAAGCTTCTGCGCAGCAAAAGAAATAATCAGCAAGAGTAAAGAGACAACCTGCTAAATGGGAGAAAATATTTGCAAACTATTCATCCAACAAGGAACTGATATCCAGAATATACAAAGAACTCAAAATGAAAAAAAAAATGAATCTCATTAAAAAGTGAGCAGAGATATGAATGGCATACCTCAAAAGAGGACATACAAATGGCCAGTAGATGTATGAAAAAATGCTCAACATCACTAATCGTTAGAGAAATGTAAATCAAAACCACAATGAGATATCATCTTACCCCAGACAGAATTACTATTATTAAAGTGACAAAAAATAACAGATATTGGTGAGGATGTAGAGAAAAAGGAACTCTTACACACTGTTTGTGGGAATGTACACTAGGACAGCCACTTATTGGAACAGTATGGAAAGTTCTCAAAAAACTAATAATAGAATTACCATTCAATCCAGCAATCTCACTACTGGGTACCTACCCAAAGGAAAAGAAATCAATGTATCAATGAGATACTTTCACTCACATCTTTATTGAAGCACTTTTCCCAGTAGCAAAGATATGGAATGAACCTAAGTGTCCATCAACAGATGAATGGATAAAGTGTGACATATATACACAATGGAATGCTGTTCAGCCATAAAAAAAGGAATGAAATCATGTCATTTTCAGAAACGTGTATGGAACTGAATGTCTTCTTAACTGAAATAAGCCAGGCACAAAAAACAAATATCGCATGTTCTCACTCATATGTGGGAGATAAAAAATTTGATCACTTGGAGGTAGAGAGTAGAAAGATAGATAACAGAGACAAGGAAGGGTGATTGGGGAATAGGGGGCTGATGAAGAGAAGTGGGTTAAAGGGCACAAACATACTGTCAGATAGAAGGAATAAATTCAATGTTTTATAGCAGAACAGGATGACTATAGTTAACAATAATGGATTGTACTTGGACGATGGACACCTTAAATATCTTGACTTGATTACTATGCATTATCT
>NW_012154396.1:2297041-2298618 GCF_000956105.1 Propithecus coquereli
TACAGCAATCAAGACTGGGGAGTACTAGCAAAGATAGATCAGTGGAATGGACTAGAGACAAAGATAACAGACACATACATGTATTAGCAATTGATACACAACAAAGATACTAAGACAATTGAACGGGGAAAGAAAACTTCTTTCACAGATGATGTTGGAGGATATTTTAACTACCTTTCAGAATTGTTGTAATGTCATACTTATTGTTGTGTAATGAATTACTCCAAAATTTAACAGCTTAGATACAAAAACATATTTCCTCACACAATTGCTGAGGGTTAGGGATCCAAGAGGGCTTGGCTGGGTTCCCTGGCTCAGGGTTGCTCACAATATTATAGTCAAATTGTCAGTCAGGGCTACAATCATCTCACGGCTCAACCAGAGCTAGAGGACCCACTTCCAACATAACTCATGACTGTTGGGAGGCTTAACCCTCTTTGGCTGTTGACTGGGGGCTTTAGTTCTTTTCCTAGTAGGCCTTTCCACAGGGATGGTCACACATTGCAGTTTGCTTATTCTGGGGTGACTGATGAGAGAAAAGGAGGGGAGGGAGAGAGAGAGAGAAAGAGAGAGACCAAAAGGGAAGGTTCAGGTTTTAAAATAATCTAATCATGGAAATTAAATACCATCCCTTTCTCTGTATGCTATTGGGCACACAGAACAAACCTAGTACAATGTGGGAGGGTACTGAGGGAGGTTGTGAATACCAGAGGGCGTGGATCATTAGTAACCATCCTAAAGCCTGGCTACCACATGGGAATAAAGGAAATTAAATGTATAAAGTACTCAGAACAATTTCTGACACAGCAGCAGCACTATGCAAATGCTATCTATTTTTGTTATGATTATACCAATTATTTTGATATTTAGTGACAATAATAAAGTAACATATTCACCATATTATAATTACTGTGTTTATGCGATAGTTGTAATTACGATTTTTGTCTTCTTATATTATTTGAAGCAAGATTAGTAGTTAGTTCACTGAAATTCATGTTTTGAATGCAGAGAAATCATTTTAGTATTTACTCTAAAGTTTTTAGAGTGTGATTTTGAATGAATTCAGTGTCAATGAGAATTCAAAGAATTGCCCTCATAATTACAGGCTGATCCTGATTGCATTATATTCTATGTTGAAACTTTATCATTCTGGACTTTGATAGATAATGCCATGTGGCAGCTTCCAGTTTTCAGTGTCAGCAAATAGAGCAAATGTGCCAGGTGCAAGCTGAGATGATATTTCAATGCACAACAATTCAAATGCCAATGCTAGTGCTTTACTTCCTCTGGGTCAGCTCATCTTTCCAACCTTGAGCTGTTACTGGCTCAGTGCTCTGGTGAGATGAGGTCGAAATAAATGGAAGTCATTGTGGATGATTCTTGCAGGACACATGTCTTTACACAAAAAGTTGTTAATTTTATTGCTGCTTAATATCTTCCTTTTCAAAGTCAAAATCCTGACCTCCTAGAAATTTCATAGGTTGAATGATTAGATTTATAGCATCTGAGAATTATTAGGCTGACTTATAAAGTAAGGAATCATAAGACTTTAGATTTTGTGAGACAAAGTAGCAAGC
>NW_012154396.1:2298668-2301045 GCF_000956105.1 Propithecus coquereli
TGTGGCAAGTTTTGATATATGAATTCTTTTCTTTCTAGTTTCCCATATTACTCTTTATTGGAATATGAAGTGAAGTAGAATATATTGACTAAATCAGGAAGGATAGTTGCTTGAAGCAAAGACTGACTTGCCAAAGTAAATAGCTGTTAACCAAGCATAGCAAAGATAACTGAATAGTCCAAGTGATGAGAACAGTAAAAATAAAGACAATTAAGTGTGAAATTAAAAGTTAAGTGGAGTAGCTAAGACTGGCAAAAACGGACTTCTTTCAAAATCACAGAGTAAAACAAATTAAGCCCCTCAATTTGTTAACAATGAACACACATTTTTCATACCTCTGGTGATGTATTTCAGACTCTCCCGCTAAAACCTGAGGGTATAACTGTGATATTATTGCATCTGCTTCTGGAGCAAACATCCAAAGCAGAGGGTGTTATAATATAGATTAAATCATTGTTTTTCCTGTTTTAAGGGAAAGTAGACTCCCACAAAATCACGAAAGTGAGGAAGGGCTAGGGTGGACACCACCTCTCTGGGCTTACTTGCATTGGAGTCATCACACCCCCGTGGCGTCAGGAGGGCAGAGCTGGAAGTGGAATGGTGGGAATGGGAGTGGCAGCACACTTCCTGTGGGACTTCTGCCACTCGCGCTTGCCAGTCTGCCCCTTGTAGGAATTCTGCCATTCATGTTGCAAGTGCTTCCAACAATGACGTGACAGTGACTTTAAGAAAACCACTACTGACTAAAGAGCATTGTGGAGCATAATGGTTATAAGCATAGTAACTAGATGACTTTCTTTATTAGTTGTTTTTTAAGAGTCTCATTTTCCCTCTTTTGAAAACTAAGGTTCATAACACCTCTCTCAGCGTTCTGTGTGGGTTAAATAAAATGAGTTAACGAATGTAATATTCTTTCATTAGTGTTTGGCATTTGGGGTCTTCGGGAAATACACATGTGCTTGGGATACACAGGATTTATTTGCATTGTAGGTTGAGCTTGTTCATATAAGTATTTTGAAAATGGCCTGAGAGATTTTGTGAAAATATGCATAATGAAGGAAAGCATAAAGGTCAAGAGGTCAAAAAAGTAAATATTTTTTACCTGTCCTTCACGTGGCACGCTGTTAGAACTCTCGTGTGCCAAAGGAAAACATTGATTTTGATCACTGAGCCTTTTTATTTGTGAACATTTCATTTCCTTGTATGCTGTTGCTGGTACAGCAATCCTGACATCGTAGCATTACTCTGCACTACTCTCCATTAACCAGCATCTATCAGTGTGATGGCTATTGGCTTGTAACTATTGGTTTTTCACCACTTCCTAATTCTAGACTTGACTCTAATTCTTTCTGTGTCCTTTAGCATTCACCTAGTAGAAGGATGAATTCTTTAATATCTTACCATATGTTAATGAGTTACGTGATTGCAAAATAATGAGTCAACACCAATTCCCAGATCAGCAAAGAATTCCAACTTTTAAATTTATGTCTATTGCATAAGCAAATAATTCTTAAATATTTGACATCAATATTTTTAAAGAAAACAGAATTACTGAATATATAATATATTAAATGTATTACAAACAATAAAATATGCTTGAAAACAAGTTTAAAAAAGAATAGATGAGATTTTAAGAGGTGAGTTTTAAAGAGAAGGTTATGTGGTACAGTTTAGTTTTATGGCTCTCTAGTTTTATTTCTTAAAATACAAAAAGCTTTACATTTTATTGGTAACATTTGATGACTGTTAATATTTATAAACATCTCTCAAAAATATTACTCTACATAATGGTGAATGATATGAAATATAGAGAAGCAGTGGGAGGCATAATATATACAGCAGTAAGGAAGATTGAGCACTTCAGTAAGGGATATCTTATAAAACCAAAAGTTACCCAAGAATAATTCTAACAAAAAATGTGCAAGTTCCCTGTACTAGAAACTACAGAACAATGCTGAGGGAAATTAAAAAGTGAATAGAGAGATACACCAAGTTCATGGATTAAAAGCATCACTACTCTTAAGAGGTCAATTCTCCCCCAAATTGGTCTACAGATTGAATGATATCTCAATCAAAATTCTAACAGGCATTTGTGTAAAAATCGGCAAGCTAATTAAAAAATTTTATGGAAGTGCTAGGACCTAGAATAGCCAAAGGAATTCTGACAAAGAATAAAGTGGAAGGACTTACCCTACCACATTTAAGACTTACTGAATACAGCAATCAAGACTGGGGAGTACTAGCAAAGATAGATCAGTGGAATGGACTAGAGACAAAGATAACAGACACATACATGTATTAGCAATTGATACACAACAAAGATACTAAGACAATTGAACGGGGAAAGAAAACTTCTTTCACAGATGATGTTGGAGGA
>NW_012154396.1:2302731-2305274 GCF_000956105.1 Propithecus coquereli
CAAAACGTAATGCCTGCCAAGGTTAGTGATTATGCCCCTATAAACTATAACCAGATGTACTGTTGCACCTAAGTTTTGATATGATTTTGCATGTACTGAATCTTCATTGCCTGTATAAAAATTTTGAATTGAAGTTCTGTGACAAATTCTCTGAAAATTCTCTGACAAATTCTCTGAAAGACTCTCCTGGATTATAATCCTTAATAAGACTCTAAATAAAACTAACTTTAATTCTTTAAAGGTCTGATTTTTCTTCAGTCAGCAATTTGAAATAGATAACTGTCTTAGTCCATTTTTGTGTGCTTATAAAGGAATATGTGAGGCTGGCTAATTTATAAAGAAAAGAGGTTTATTAAGCTCATGGTTTCGCTATCTGTACAAGAAGCATGGTGCTGGCATCTGCATCTGGTGAGAGCCTCAAATTGCTTCTATTTATGGTGGAAGGAGAAGGGGAACCAGCATGTACAGAGATCACATGGTGAGAGAGGAAGCAAGAAAGCATGAGAGGAGAGGTGCCAGGATCTTTTTAACAACAAGCTCTCCCAAGAATTAATAGAGTGAAAACTCATTAACTACCACAAGGATGGCACCAATCCATACATGAGGGATTCACTATCCTGACCCAAGCACTTCCCATTAGGCCCTACCTCCAACACTGGGGATCAAATTTCAACATGAGCCTTGGCAGAGCCAAAAAAGCCATATCCAAACCACAACCATTACTGACCCTAAGCTAGATGAAGTATGGTTGTCAGAACTGTAGTTCTATAGAATATTGGTAGCTGTTATATGATGTCATTGGCATATGTAATTTCATGACCATTCATTGTTAACCTTTAACAATAATCTCCTAAATTCTTTTCAGTAAATTACCTTTCTCCCAGTTTGCATTAGCCTAGTCTCCCTATAAAACAGAGGTGATGCAAACTTTCATATTTATGTTTTATTAATAATGTCATTCAAATGAAGAAAACCTAAAGGGAAAGGAAATGAGACAAAAAAAAAAAAAGAAAAAGTAATACAAGGTAGGGCACTCCCAACCCCCAAGACACCCAGATGTTGGCTCCATCATACAGAATACCTCTAGAGAAGCAATTTAGAAACCACTGCTCATTGAACAGTCCTATTTCCTGTCTCTCATTAGTCAAAGTCCTTCCTGTTCAATGTTAAATCACCCACTCTTCTGAATTATCTTAACCATCTCCTCTTGATAGGATCTGGGGGAGGACAGAGACTCCCCTGGTATGGTCTCATTGGCTCTGGAATCTCCATGACTCCCACAGTGAAACTTTTGATGGAATTTCTATGGAAATTTGTTCCTCACTCCTAGAATAGGCTGAGACAATTCTCTACGTTATAAGATTGTTGCTTTCTGATGAGAACTACTGCATGAATCTGCTGGCTGGAAAATAGGTCCATCAGTAGAACCCGGAAAGGCAGGTGGTGCTGAGTTAGTCTGTGGAAGACATAAACCAGGTCCAAACATAAGATGTGTTTATATGGGATGTTGAGTATCTTAGGGAGTAATAATTAAATGAATGAGGTACTTATCTATCTACTAGGATTTACAACCCTTGCCTTCTCAACCACTTGAGGATACTAAAACTATCAAGTTGAGACAATTCGCAAGACAGACTTATAAATTTGTTGTGACGGGATCATGCTTTCCCTTTACCTCAGATATAATGACAAAGACTTAAATGAGACTACTTGAAGAATTTGATAGGTGTTGCTAAAGTTTGGGGGACACATGTACTGGTATTTCCTTGCTTAGGAAAAATGAAAGGCAGTCTGTGGTAGCAAAGTAGTGGCCTGGGCTGGTTTGGGAAACAAATCCAAATGACTGGTCCAAGGGCTGGGTTTGCCATGAGGTAATAGAGGGAGAGAGAGAGAATGAGAAAAAGAAGAGTCCAACTGAGAGAATTCATTTGTAACAGAAGCTGAAGAATAAGTCACAGATGTCCAGGCAGATCTTGTGTCACCTTTGCATTGGAACTCTGAATGAGAGAACTTCACTTAATTAAGATCTCATCACCATTTACTTGTCTTTTCTTACCTCTCTCTAACCCTCGTGCTGTTGACTGTGTAGGAGGAGAAGCCGGGCTAGCTAGAATATGGAAGAATTGTAACTTTGAATTTATTTGAGAGTTTTAATTATTACACCTATTTAGGTACATTAATTACAGAATGATTACAGAGTGAGGCTGTTTCAACACTAAGGTGAGCAGGGAAGTTTTATTAGCTAACAGTGAACATCTGTGGGGCCTGCCCAGATTGTACCCTGGATAGGGACTAAATGGTCTGATGTAGTGAATTTTCAAGAGCAGTATTAAGCAAAATCTAATATTGTTTTATATTGTTTTATGATTGATCCCTGTATCTTCTGCTTCTCAATATGCTGGTAATGTAATATTCATTTTCCTCTTTCCTATTTGCAGAAATGAGTTAAGGAGATTTCCTCCTTGTTATTCTTTAATACTAAGCTATCATCCCCAACATGAGCTACCTTTTCATGCTCTTTTTGCTCCACTATTTCCATTAAC
>NW_012154396.1:2305667-2309613 GCF_000956105.1 Propithecus coquereli
TCATTATATGGATGTAGTACATGGTTGTGAAGTCTGAGCTTTTAGTTTAACCATTATTTGAACAATGTACATGTACCCATTAAGTAATTTTTCATCCCACAATGCGCTGCCACCCTCCCACCCTTGGAAAGGTGATAATATTACATGTCTATTGTTCCACTCTCTCTGTCCATGTGTACATATTATTTAGCTTCCACTTATAAATTAGATTATGTAGTATTTGACTTTCTGTTTCTGAGTTGTTTCACTTAAGTTAATGGCTTCCAGTTCTATCCATGTTGCAGCAAAATATGATTTCTTTCTTTTTTATGACTGAATAGTATACCATTGTGTGCGTTTTTATATATATGTATATATACACATATATGCATGTATACATACACATATACACATATACATATATACATATACACATATGTACATACACATATATGTTGTATGTGTTTTTATATGTACATACATATATGCATGTGTATATGCACATATATACACATACATATGTATACATATATATACATATACATACATACATACCATATTTCCTTCATCAATTATCCAATGATGGACACTTATGTTGGTTACATATCATTGCTGTTGTGGGGAATAGTGCTGCAGCTCAGAGTAGAACTAAATGAAATTGAGACTACACAAATAACACAAAGGATTAACAAAATTAAAAGTTGATTCTTTCAAAAGATAAACAAAATTGATACACTTCTAGCTAGACTAACAATGAGTAAAAGAGAGGGAATTCAAATAAACACAATCAAAATGAAAAAGCAGACATTACAACTGATACCACAGAAATACAAAAGATCATCAGAGACTACTATGAACAACTTTATGTTCACAGACTAGAAAACCTAGAGGAAATGGATAAATTCCTGGAAACATACAACCTTCCAAGATTGACCCAGGAAGAAACAGAAATTCTGAACAGACCAACAGCAAGTAAAGAGATTGAATAGTGAGTAAAGAGATTGACTCACAGCCAAATTCTACCAGATGTACAAAGAACTGGTACCAATCATACAGAAACGATTCCAAAAAACTGAGGCAGGGGGAATCTTCCCTAACTCGTTCTATGGAACCAGTATCACCCTGATACCAAAGCCAGGCAAGGACATAACATAAAAAGAAAACTATAGACCAAGATCCCTGATGAACATAGATGCAAAAATCCTCAAGAAAAATACTAGCCAACTAAATTCAACAGCACATCAAAAAGATAATTCACCATGATTAAGTGGGTTTTATCTCAAAAATGCAAGGATGATTCAACATACACAAATCAATAAACATGATCCACCACCTAAACAGAATTAAAAACAAAGACAGCACGATCACCTCAATGGATGCGGAAAAAGCATTTGACAAAGTTCACTGTACCTTCATAATAAAAACCTTCAAAAAACTTGGCATAAAAAGAACATACCCCAAAATAATAAAAGCCATATATGGCAAACCCACAGCCCACATCAGACTGAACAGGGAAAAGTTGAAAGTATTCAACCTAAGAACTTAAACAAGACAAGGATGCCCACTTTTGCCACTTCTATTCAACATTGTAAAACCTAAGGACTCCTTCAGAAGACTCCTAGATTTAATAAATCAATTCAGTTAAGTCTCAGGTTACAAAATCAAAGTACACGTATCAGTAACACTCATATACACTAATAATGATGAATCTGAGAATCAAATCAAGAACTCAATTATATTTACAATAGCTACAAAAAATACAATAAAATAAAATACCTAGTAATATACTTAACCAAGCAGATGAAAGATCTCTACAAGGAGAACTACAAAACACTGAAGAAAGAAATCCTCACTGACACACACACACACACACATAAAATAGAAAAACATCCCATGCTCATGGATTGGAAAAATCAATATTGTTAAAATGATTATACTGCCTAAAGCAATCCATAGATTCAGTGCAATCCCTATGAAGATACCAATGTCATTTTTCACAAAATTAGAAAAAACAATCCTAAAATTCACATGGAACCAAAAAAAAAAAAAAAAAAGAGCCCAAATAGCCAAATCAATCCTAAGCAACAGAACAAAACTGGAGGTATCATATTATCTGACTTCAAATTATGCTACAAGGCTATAGTAACCAAAAATGGAATGAATATTCTTAAAGATAAATTTTACTTTGATTTCTGCAGCAAGCCTTTTACTTCTTGTATTTGAATTCTTTTTGTTTTATCCATTGTTCACATCCTGTGGTATATTCTCTGACTATACCATTAGTTTGATGTCTTCCTTCTTATTGATTCTTAGGTAAGGAGAATTCTATCTGGTGTAGGTAGAGTTGGCCCAGTCTCTCGTAAACGATTAATTTGAACACTGTGGCATCATCTTTGATTTTAATCTTTAAATTCTGCTCTTTATTCAGTGATCCAACAGAAGTAAGACTCAAGGAAGAACTGAAGCTAGATTATTCCTAGAAGGAATACTTGATCAATTTTTTGATCTCTGAACTTTAGCATCATGGGTCAAAGGTCTATAAATAACTTGGTCTTGCTTTTCTTCAAGGTACATGTTAATGACCTCTTTTCTGCTCTAGTGTTAACCTCTTTTCTACTCTAGTATTAATCAGTATAAGACAGAGGACCTAGGAAAACCATGTCACAGGGAAGTCCCACTACCCACAGGCTTTCTGTGTATACTTATAATTGACCTTACACCTCCTTGTCCTTTTATGTCTAAATCATGTTCCTCCATAGAGATTGCTTGGCTCTTACATGCCTTTGGTCTTCACATCTGAGTTCTAAGACACATATAGAGAGAGGAGAAGAAAGATTTGAGCCATCTGCTTTTAAACCTCTCCCGGAAATTCTAACTGTTCTCTTAAATACCCTACTCTCTTTTACCTTTGTATTTGAATAGAACAAAATCACAGAATACTGCTTTTATATTGATTTTATGAACATCTTCTATTACATGCGTATTCACTTACATTAAATGAAAATTGCCAGACACCCAATCCAAGTTCTTTCTACATTTATAATTATCTGCAACTCTTTTGAATGACTTAATTGCTTTATACATAAACACTTTTATTTTTCTAAAGATTTCCCATATATGTCTACAATTGCTCAATCCTCTCTTTAATCTTAGCACAATATATGCTATATCAGGAAAAGATAAGGGAAAGTAGGTTTCTTATCTACTTCCTCTACACATTATGTAAGTATGTAAAAAGTATATATAAATACTTATATTAAGTTTTATGTAAATGAGAATATAACACTATGTCGAATTTTATAATTATATCAGGGTATCACTCATCTAGTCCCTTTTCCTTTTGCATAGATAATTAAAATGGATTAATGTAAAAAATGTTTTCTTTTTCTCATACTTCTGCTTTTCATGGGAAGGAATTAAACCAATTTAATATTTTAGCAATCTATCCAAGATTAAAAATGAGAATCTCAGATAATAAATTCAATTGTTTGATTGTCTGATATCAAACTTTTGAATATTAAAGATGACATTTTAAGATTTGCTTCCCAATTGTTTTCCTTCTTGCTAGTGCATATTATTTTCAAATATGTTATCCATTCTTGAACTAATTAAGTACCTAACCATAATTTTCCTATTTTCTAAAACACAATAATGTAATTATTTGCATTAAATGCATCATAACCTGGTTTTGTTTCTCATTTCTGCCATTCCCAAAAATAGTTCTTTACTAAGACATTGTGAATTATACAGTTTTTATTCACAAGTTTAATAGACATGTCATTCTGGATTAAAATGCTTGTCAATCATTCATCTCAATTTTACGTATAATATCTAAATTCAGTTCACGCAAATCATAATTGCAAATTGCTTCTTGATAGGGAAGAAACTTGATAGAAGATAGTAGGAATTGATAAGATTCCATGACTCATAGATAAGATTTTGGCTTAAATTTACTTATATTATTTAA
>NW_012154396.1:2311508-2314402 GCF_000956105.1 Propithecus coquereli
AGAAGAGACAGTGATTTCAGTGTTTAATTGGGGAAGAAAAGCAAGCCCATTTGGCCTAGGAATAAATTTCTTTCACCAGTCACCTCTACCTGCATTTTTATCTCTGATCACCTGACATCCTATTTCCACATTTCGAATGGTTTTAAATTGTTTAACATTGGCTACACATTTTATACCTTATTTTAGTATCATTAAAGCTCTTGTGTTTAGTTAACACCCACCTATATAATTGTTCACACTTCTGGATCTTAGAAAAAATAGGCCCTGAGTGAGGAATAATTTTAGGTACATAAGGTTTTTAGGTAAATTTAGGTAAATAACTTGATGTCAAGGTTGTGAGTCAGTTTTGCACTTGGTTCTTTTCTGGCCTATCCCCTATCTGAGTAATTTTCTCCTGTTCTCTGCTTCAAAGAACACACATAGTATCTCAGAGGTCTGTCTTTCTCATATATATCTGTCCTTGTAATTATTTTTTACTGTTTAGCATCTTTGTACGCTGGTGTTTTGACATCTATCATAATCGTTCTCTATTTCTCACATCCTATCTATTAGTTTGTACCGTTATAGTATTGGTATTTTATATATATATATATGCATTATAAATATGATATCACAACACTGGTATTGATGATCCTATAATGTGAGATAAATTCCATTTACTGGTAGGTTTGAAACACTCTATTCTGGGGATTTCTGAATGTCTGGCTTTTTTATTCTTGGATAAAATGAGAGCAGTGGGATTTATGACAACTTATTTAAATTTCTAAATTTCCTGTAGAGATTCTCCAAACTTAGCTTTTTTTACCGATAATTTCCAACCAGTCTAGCCAGCCTAGCTGATTATATGGACATAGAGTCATAAAAGTACTGCTTGGGACTTCTACTTTGAGTTCTCCCAAAGGTAAATACCTCGCACATATCTTTGTGATTCAAGCTGGAGACAGACTAAGGTGTGTGCGTGTGTGTGTGTGTGTGTGTGTGTGTGTGTGTGAATAAACCCCCCCGAGGAGCTTGCTATGGATGTTTCTTAGAATTCCAAAGCTTACCTGTATTCTCTTGCTCTTGCTGCACTATGTCATTTGCCTTTAAATAAAAACCTAGATGAGTAGGCTCTGTGGAGTAGGGTGAGTTTTGAAAAGACTTTCAAATATCTGAGTTTAGGAAATCTTAACAGTATATATTGGGAGATTGATTATATCTTCTCAGGATATTTTCCTTACGGAAGAAAATTGGCCTGAAGATTTCGACTTAATTAATGATAGAATGATTATGTTTTCTCAGGCATTCAGGAGACGTATAACATAAATACAGAAAATTGTATGTCAGGGAGGTGAAAAATGATAGTTGGTACCTAAATCAGTAAATTGTTAGTACAAAAAAGTTTGTGCTGGTGTTATTGGGTATTTCAGTTATCTATTTGATTCCATTCCAGTCCCAAACATTGGGTATCACAAATATTTGGAATGTTTATGTGGCTTTTGATAATATGATTATGCGATTTTTTTAAGGAAAGTAATTACTAACAAACAAAATGATCCTTTTGTCATAAGGCGTTGACTGTCCACTAGCCAGGGGGTTGACTGCACTATAAAAGTTAATTTTACCAGGTCTGGATAAGAAATACACACATATGCTCTGCCCTCTGGTCAAGCTATGAAACATACTGATTAATAGGGTTGCTTTGTGGCCATGGGTCTGAGGAGATTTGGGGAGGTTTGTACTAGCTTGCCATCATTGTTTACTTATGACAGTGAGATTGATGATTCGAACTGGGGCTCGTTGAAACCCAGGGAGGGCTCTGCTGTTGAGGCTGGTTACTTTGGAGAAATGTGCCTACATGACCAGCATTTGCTGAGTGTATATTGGGCTTCCTGGTTCTGAGATGTTCTATGTATAACTTCTATCTATTGTCTGATGATGATTTCCTTTTGCTGCTAATGCTCTGGCTATATGAGACATACCTCTAGCATCTCTTGTAGTACTTTTTTCAGGCCAAATTTCTAGCTATTTGTAAGTCTTTATACTGCCTTTTCTAATCCTGTGGCTCCATCTCATCTTGAAATCTTAACCTCTACTAGAGTAGCCCATTCTATGAAGAACAAAATTATATTTATCATAAAACCAACAAGAATAGAAAAAACAAAACAAAACAAAAGCATTGCTCTTCTAAGTCCACAACTGTGTAATTGAAAGAACTTTTTAAAGGTGTCTAGAATCACCTTTGCTATATTGATATCAGAAATCAGAACCTATAGATTCCTGCCTGAATTATGTTAATTTGGAATTTTGGATTATATAATCTTAAAACCAGAACAGTCAGTTGTATCAATGATTTCTAGGATATTGTCATTCCATCCTATAACTTCAGCTCCTGTAGTGAATTTATTCTGAATGTATTTGAAATATACTTTTGGATTACCACAATGAGAAAAGAGGGATTTCACAAGGTTTTATAAAAAAGCTCTAACAACTGTTTATCTGAGTAATAAATTGAATAGTGTTGTAAAATTGCTTCAAATCTGCTAAATTTAACTTTATTCTAATCTGATTTATAATTGAAATATCCATGCAAATTTGTATACATTATCCCTTCATGTGAAGAAATCCTAAAATTTTTTTCATATCCTCAAAATATATTAAATTTAAATTGACCACAATGATAATATATTATAGTAAGAACATCTAAAAATAATTTTGAGGGAAAGTTAATATAAATTTATTCATAACAAAAGAGAGATGTTTAAATTATTGTAAACATTCTTAAACAGAAGAAAATGACAGAAATAAATTCGGATTTGAGCAATTAATTGAAAACAGGCTTGAAATTCATCTAAAAAATTTGTTTCCTTTGATAGCATTTCCATCTATTTTTATTTTAACTTTTAGTAGTTTGA
>NW_012154396.1:2314452-2315150 GCF_000956105.1 Propithecus coquereli
AGCATAAAATGATTGAAACAAGTGAATAGTATGCTTATTTATTAAAATACTATGTTAATAATTAAGTGGTGTTTAAATTTGATTTGCATATGAACAGAATTGCCACTACAGTTAAATAATTTACATCATAAATTTTGTATATTGCCATTTTTAAAGGACTACAACTGCATCCATTGAATGCTATGTAGAATATCTATCTCATAAACAAAACATATCTTTCAAAACTTAGGAGTTCACCATTTATATTGCAAGACATCAGGAAGTGATCGACTGTGGTTTAGAAAACTTGAACTTTTTGACTAAATTTTCACTAATATCATCCTAGTTTTTTTACTAATTATGTAAGACAAAACAACAGAAACAAAAACAACAAACCTAAATAATCCATTTATATGCCCTAGTTCCGTTGCCCCACATTTATAAAATTATTGGTTTAGTCTTGATAAGTCATCTCTAAGATCTTTTGTATTTTTAATAATTTATTAGTTGAAAGAATGAGGAAGTAAAGCTCATAATCTATACAAGTTGTCACTGATCAGATGAAACCAGTGCAATTGGGAAGAATTTTAGAATGAGTCTTTACTAAGGCAGATATGGAGAACACCAACTAATGTGCGGTTCTGACAATTGTTTATTGCTAATTTGGTAGGTAATTGGAAACAGCATCTATTCAATTATTTGAAATGTGGAATATTTTA
>NW_012154396.1:2318565-2320919 GCF_000956105.1 Propithecus coquereli
TTAGCTTTATTTCATGTCATTCTCAAGAACTAAATTATCTTTTTTGCAATTTCCACATTTTTTCTACATTCCTTGGGCTATTCCAGTATATAAATTCTTAGTAAAGCAAAATTTTTAAGGACAAATATTATTATATTTTTGTTAACTCTTCTTGAAAACTTACTTCAAAACATATAAAGATAAATTGTGGCTTCCTACTTGGCATTTAAAACTATTGCATGCCTAAAGCACATGAACTACTCATTAAAGAAATAAGGGAAGAAATGGAAAGAGAAAACAAGTAAAACTAAGATTTTAAGGAAGATACATGTTTGAAACTACAGATGACAATATACGAAATTCCATTTTAAAATAGTATAATCCTGCTATAATTGAATGCCAAATTTATTTTTCTATTTGCCTATTGCAAATCCCAGTTAGTCTTAATTGCATATTGCACAAACAAGGTTTTATCTTTGCAGGTCACAAACTAAGCACTATAGATCGAACTTCTATTCAGAGACAGTGGCCCAGACTAGCTTCTGCCGGATAACACTTGCAAATAAAGAGGGATCCATTCACCCTTCACAGAAAAACAAAATCCTGAATAACAGTGAACACATTCCTCTTTTTCTTGTATACTCTGGTAAAGTGTTTGGGTGAGGGTGACTGCGTTTACTTCTCCTCCTCTTCCTTTTCCTTTTTCTTATTGTTGTTATCATTAGATATGATTAATAATAATTTGTCACTTTTCTCATTGGTTATTAGTGTATTATATTCTGGCCAATAAAGCCATGTGATTCACACATTAAAGAACCTGTTTTCATCTTAAATTATCTGGTAGTAAATTCTGGAGCTACCAAATCTGCATGAAAGACTTCATTTACAGTGGAAAACTACAGTGCTTTTACAATTAGCTGTTGAAAAAGACTTGAGGGTAATATGTAAAAAACAGACATTTAGAGTCCATCACCATCTTTATGAGAAAGAGTAGAAACTTCCATCCACTTCAGTGTATATTCTCTAGGCTCTATAATAACCTGCTGTAATTTCTCTTTCAGAATCTTTCTTGAGATTCATTACAACCTGATGCCATCTGGATAAAAACCTTTGTGTAAAATGAGAAGTACTGAACAAGGATGGATGGGATTTGGAAGATTCTGTCCATTGGCTTTTAGTCTTATCTGGCATGCTGTAGTTTATAAGTATAAATTATTTTAAAGCAATTTAATCCTGAATATTTTGAGAAAATTCTACTCCTGGATTAAAAATAAAACAAAACAAAAAATTTAAAAATTGATTGTATCAGCAGGATGTTTCCAATCGAAATATATATCAGTAATAGGTAGTATAAGGTCAAGAGTGTTAGATGACCAAATCTGAAGATCCAGGATAATGATGTTGAAAAGGGGAAAACAAAAATTATGAATGCATTGGCTATTATTTAGTAATACACATTTTATTTTCCTAAATTCATTTTTTCTCATTGAAAACTATTTTCAATTTAGTATAAATTTATATTTTGAATAAATACATTCAGTATAAATAAAATGAATTATATAGTTGTCATTAAATGGAGATTCATATTCTATCACCACTTACTATGTGTGATCTTGGTCTAACCACTTAATTTTCTTGTATGAAAGGTCCCTTGTAATTTAAATAAAAAATTTAGCATCATTTCTATAACAGTGATCTGAGCATTCACTAAAGTCAGAAACATATTAAGTCAGTGATTAGTAATATAAACTATTTTAGGTGAAATAATAAGTTACATAAGGACAATCTTCCAAATTTGCAATTTATTAAAATTCAAATTTCCTATGATGAACTGTGTTCATCATCTATGTTGATATGAAGCTGAAAGGCAATTATCGTAAATAACTCAGAATATTCAGAACATCTTTTGTTGATTTTGAAAAAGGCTATAATTGAATTGCTCTTGAAATGTAATTAGGATACAAGGCATTTTTCTATATGCATAAGGAATTGACTCATAGTCCAATCACTTATACTTCGCCATATGGTCATGAGTAGCTTGCAGCTGACTATGCTTTTTGCATTACAATCAATAAGGACATACACTCAAAACCTTCAAGAGGAAATTTTAGTCATGATACATCGCATTTTTTTTTATTTCAGCATATTATGGGGGTACAGATGTTTAGGTTACGTATGTTGCCATTGCCCCCCCCAAATCCGAGTTTCAAATATGTCCATCCTTCAGGTGGTGAGCATTGCACTCTTTGTGTATGCAAATACCCGTCCTCTCCTCCCTCCTCCCCCCTCCCCCCTGCCCAACATCCAATAGATGTTATTCTTATATGTGCATTTATGTGTTGATCAGTTAATACCAATTTGATGATGAGTACATG
>NW_012154396.1:2321719-2327800 GCF_000956105.1 Propithecus coquereli
GTTGAGCATTTTTTCATATGTTTTTTGGCCCTTATTCTGTCTTCTTTTGAAAAGTTTCTGTTCATGTCCTTTGCCCACTTTTTGATAGGGTCGTTTGATTTTTTCTTGTTGATTTTCCCGAGTTGATCCATCACATTTTTAATTGTGATATATCTAAGTGCATATTTAAGAAAACATTAAGCTTTCATCATGTTTCAAAATCTATATTTAAGAAAGAAATGAAGTTTTTATCACATAAAATCGCATTACATGTAGTACTCTTTCACATGCCCAATCACTAGAATAAGATATTATTGAAAAAGGGATGACTGGGGAGTGAATTAAAAGAAACAAAGTGCATTTTCACATGATTTAAACATTATAATCCATAGAGACAAAAATTGGTCCTATTTAAAATACAGGTGTATACATTTTTCTAAACCTTATTATATATGCATAGATTCTTGTTTTCCTAAAGGTAGTGTTCAATAAAATATTTCAAGTACAATTTGGGAAACAAATGCAATTATTTTCCTTTTGAAAGAACAGTGTTTAAATAAATGTAGTGTAATTTTTTCCATAGTTTTCTAAGCTGATTATGATCTAAGGAAATGTTTTAAATGGGGCTTGGGTAGAAGAGAGGAAAAAGGCAATATGATGCAAAGAGATTTGAGGCCAGGTGTGTGGCTCATGCCTGTAATCCCAGCACTTTTAAAGGCCAAGGGAGAAGGAATGCTAGGCCAGGAGTTCAAGACCAGTCTGAGCAACATAGTGAGATCCATCTCTACAAATTTTTTTTTTTTTTTTAAATTAGCCAGATGTAGTGGTATGTGACTGTAGTCCCAGCTCCTGGGGAGGCTGAGGTTGGAGGATTGTTTGAGCTCATGGTGAGCTATGATCAGGTCACTGCACTCCACCCTTGGTGATAGAGCAAGACCTTGTCTCTAAAAAAAAAGATTTGAAATGCATGCGGGGATGTAGTAAAGATATTCTAAAACAAAACACTACAACAAAGAATTATGGCACTTTCTAAATTATTCTATTATTATGGTTCTGTATTTTGTTTATTATATTTTGTCAAGTTCAAAATTTTGTAGTAATTTCCAGAATAGTGAAAAATCTTAATGGAAATCCACTAAAATAAGCCAATAAATAATTTATTAAAGTAATTAATAAGATATATTGAATAAAGTCAGAAATAAAGTTGACTTAAAGGACACATCTGGGTATCCTAAAAATAGTATGCTTTTGTCATTGTATTGTTGATGGTACTGCTAGTTTTAATATTCTGAGGTTGTAGTGTGTCTGTTACACAGGATAAAGCACACCCAGAAACAATGTTTAATTTGGGCACTCCATGGCCCACTCAAGTTGGCACATAAATTAATTAACCACAACAAGGGGTAAAGGACTATGGAGGTATAACACATTATGGTAATTTATGATTGTTAAAGTTAGTATGTGTGTGTGTAGATCAAAGTTCATTATGCTACTCTCTCTACTTAGTTACATGTTTGAAGTTTTCTATAAATTAGTTTTTAAAAGTACCTCTAAAAAGGAGTTGTTACATAACAATTCCACATCAATTTTAAAAATTGAATGTAAATATTATCTTTAAAAATTCTCTTTTCCATATAAAGTTAAATAATATTTACATCAATTCTGCCTCTAGAACATGAAGTAAAAACAATTGAGATCAAAGCCAACTGTTCACAATAGGTAAGAATCTCCTTGCTGATCTCTTTAATAAACAATTAGTATACACAGTGCATAGAATGTGTATCTATGCTATAAATTAGGGGTTGGCAAAAATTTTCTGTGAAGGACATGGTAGTAAATACTTTATTTTGTTGACTATATGGTCTTTGTCATAACTTTGCTGTTGTAATGCCAAGTAGTCATAGAGAACACATAAATAAGTGAGTGTAAATGTATTACAATAAAACTTCATTTTTATGAATAGGTGGTGGACCAGATTGGTCTCTCAAATTCATTCATCTCTATCACCATCAACCTAGTCCAATCCTCTCTTTTCTATATTACTACAATAGATATCTGTATTACTCATATAATGACAAAATCTCTTTTGAAATGTATTGTTGTTTTATTTTTGAATGTCCCTGTATTTGACTTCTGTTTGGTTAACTGGTGTCATGTATGTGCAATAGGGTAGAAACAGAGTAGGAGGAGAGAATTAAAACTTTTGTGGTAGATATGCAAGGAGAAAAAAAAAAGTCAAGTCAATATTTAGCTTTTATGACCAATGAAACACTTTTTAAAAATTCCCTGACAAGATACTAGGGTCCAATTTGAAAGCATTTCTCTCATTAACAAATTATGAGCCAGGATTTGTGTCCTTGAATGTCTGTTTCACTATAAGCAAAAGGTAGAAAACTCAGAATATCATGGATGGTGGTGGGTGGGGGCTGGGGGAATCCTTTCTTCAGAGGAAGGCAAAATTGAAAGGATCCAACATCAGTGTCCTCGCTTCTGGGCTTCTCTGGGAAGGAACTCAAGGTTATGTGTGCATGCATGTGTATTTTTGGTTTTGGTGGATATGGTGGTATTTCTGTGAATACAATAGAAATCTCCAGAAGAGTAAAAGGAAACATGAGAACATTGGAACTAATGAGCCAATTCTCTGTGTGAAATCCAAATGAATGGTTCCATTTGCCCTTGTGCCATACTTTATAATAGCACATATGGGTGGTGGCATTGGCTATACAGGTGGGTCTGAGGTGGCATAAATGGCCTCCTAGGGGTTACACATGCTCTGCAGAGGATCCGGATGCTTTCCCATTTCCTAAGTAGCAATGAGAGGTAGGAAGCAGTTCTTGAGGGATGAAACACAGAGGTAATAAGAATGTCTGTGGCCCCAAAGAGTGCTGGATTTGGCATAAGGAGCTGCAGTGGTCAGGGCTTCCTAGCCAGAGCTGCATGAGAGTTTCACAGCCTAATAGAACCATCTACAACTCAGTAGATAGTAGGGCAGGAACCTCTGAGATAAACCAGTCTGCTACATGGATCAATTGGACCTCAAAAAGCAGTTTGAATGGTTGAATCCAGAAATCTTTAGAGAGCTCTTTAGAGATGAAGGGGGAAGAAAACCAAAAACTTCTTTAACCAGAAGAAATTGTTTTAACAAGAAATCAGTGAGACACCATTAATTAGTTAATTGCTAAATTAAAGTACTCTCCTGCTCCCCTGCCTGCATTGTGGAATAGACCATTCATAGAAGATAACAAAGTGGTAGTATTATACAACTTAAATGATTATCCCTTTTACTGTGTTCATTCCGGTTTCTTTCCAGTAATTTTTTTGATTTAGAGCAGGCAATTTCTTCAAATTACAAATTTCCACGTCACCTCCCCATTTAAAATGCTTACAATTTTTCCATTGCTCTTACGATACATACTAAAATTCTTCACATGGCCTATGTGGCCTCACAAAATCCAATCCTACCTTTATGTCCAATTTCATATTTCACCCTGCACTGTACTTTCACTTTAGCCACACTGGTCCTTTTTCTAATCAAGCACTCCATACCTACACCTAACATGAGATCTTTGTCCATGAGGTACCCTCAAACTAGGATCTTTCTTCTTTGGTTACTCTTCCATCAACTCTTAATCAGTTGAATCCTTCTAATACTCTAATTTTGCTTATTTGATCATAGTGTTTGATATGACCATGTTTCACTGCATAACACTTTCATGATTCCTTTTCTTATATCTACTGAAAATCTGTATTACTTCATACTTGAAATTTTCCTTTAAATTCAATTAATTTTGGTTAATGCACTTATTTAAAAAAATGTTCGATATTATGCAAAAAGAAAATTGATTGAATAAATTCACTTTCTTTGAATAGATATTTTCAAAGTGGTTTTAAAAATATTACTTGGACATAAAACACTATAGGGAAGTTCATGGAATGGGCTGAGAAGAAAACAGCATCAAGTTTCCTCCCATAGATTTGAAAATACAAAACCCAAGTAAGTCATCCCACTTACTTGGCCCAGAAATCTATTCAAGGCCATATACTTTCTTTATGATCTCTTTCTTCTCTGCAGTTTTATCAATTGGCTTGGTTCACTTGTATGAAAATAATCCCATGCAAATTGTGTTGTTATGTTTTCCCTATTTTATTACACTCTATGAGTCTAGTGCTATACTTGGTCTATCTTTACATATTATACAGTGGAGAAGAACTGTAGATAATAGACACTCAATAGATATTTAATTATTTTAAGTTAAAAATTAAAATTTCTTTTAATTTTAGGTCTTTTGAAGAATCATAAGAAGACACTAATATTTCTCTATCATTATCTTAACAGCATCGTTATCTCACCCTCAACATCCCCCATGTACTTGAGTAGAGAATAGTAAGCATTTGATAAACACATCCTTACTGAATTAATTGCAATTCATTCATCATTAGATGGGAAATTTATGCAATGGTTGTTAAAATAACCAAAGCAGTTTCATGATAATCATAAGTCACGTCATTCACACAAAGTGCTAATAAAAGGAGAAATGCTATTTTATGGAAGTAATTATAACCGTGACAATACTGATCCTACTGGTCATTCAAAGTTCTATTGTCGAAGTTTCTTAATTTTAATGCCATTATTATTCTAGTGAATAGTCAGATTTCATTTGCCACGATATAGACACAATTTTATCGATCAGGCAAAATTCTTAATTATAATAAATTAAGTACATAGCTAGAATATGTTTGAGAGAAATATTCTTAGTAGATGGCTTTGTGAAAATTTAAAAAGTCTGATAAACATCAATACCTTTCTCTTAGAAGGAAAAAAACCAAAGTATTTTAGTTATATACAGTGCAGTATGTCTATTGTCTTTTCAATTTTATTTTTAAAAAAGTAAAATAAAATCCACCCTTGATGAAGGCATAAGTTAATATATTAAATGTACTTTCTTAGAACACACAAACACAGTCATTATAATTAAAAACACATCTTTAGGGGCAGAGTTTATTAAATACAAACAGTATAATCTTGCAGACACTGTTTATATTAATGTTTTCCTATTGCATCATATCTAGTTATATCATTACAGCAATACAGATTTATGAACATAGTTATTAAGTGTAATGAATTTTTAGAGCATAAAGCAAAAGACCAAAAAGATTTTTTAAAAAAATCCTTCTTAGTGATAAAAGGCATACAATTAAAAAGGAAATACTCATTCTTTCATTTATGCCTGAAATACTGATTCTTAAAAACTAAAGAATTTGAATCAGTTATAATCCTGGAAAGAATCTTCTATGCAAACTCTGGTTGCTTTTTAAAAAGCCAAATTTATGTATGTATTTATTTATTTATTTAATTTCAGCATATTACAGGGGTATAAATGTTTCGGTTACATATATTGCCTTTGCCCCACCCAAGTCAGAGCTAAAAAGGTATAATCCTCTTAACATATAGGTCTCCCCTATAAAGGCTAGGATTTTTTTAAAAAAGACAATTTGAAACTTACAGAAAAGTTGCACATGTAGTGGACAGGATTTTCCCCTCCCCAAGCTGTTTGAGATTAAATTGCAGAGTTGAGGTCCTATCAGCCTGGAATACTTCCCTGAATACAAAGACATTCTCATAAATAAACATATCACAACTATCAGAAGCAGGAAATTAATAGTGATATGTTACTGTCATCTAAAGCGCCTGATTCAGGTTTCACCAAATGTCTTAATAACACCTTTTCTAGCAAATACTCCAGTTCAGAACCACAAATTGGCTATAGCTATCATGTTTCTTTAAACTTTCTTGGTCTTGATCGATTCTTCAGTTTTTCCTTGACACTTTGACCTTACACATTTGAACATTATAAGGCATTTTCATTATATTCCTTCCATTACAGAAGGTCCCTTTGCTGGTGTTTGTCTGATTTTCACTCAGATTTGATTAGGTTACTTATCTTGGCAGGAATATTGCAAAAGTGATACTGTGTTCTCATTGCATCCTCTCAGTTGGCACTTGATTTTAATTTCTCCTATAATTGATGATTCTGTTTTGATGAAATCAGGCACTCATGTCTCATTCCCAAATTTAGGGGGGAAAGGTTTCAACATTTTATC
>NW_012154396.1:2329250-2330280 GCF_000956105.1 Propithecus coquereli
GGTATATTTATGTTTAAATCTAACATTTTCACAATTTTTTTTTGCTGTTTGACTCCTCTGATTTATATTTCATATTTTATTGCCTTTTTGCATTACTCAATTTTAAAATTCAGGTATTTTCTTTATTATCGTGTTTCCTTTATGTTCTTTAACAAATTTTAAAAATTATACTAGATATTACATGTCATATACCTGATTTATTACACTTATAAATTCATGCTTTTACCACTTACTAAACAAAGAAAAGACATTGAAACACTTCAACTCTGTCAGATTTTTTAAAAATTATTTTGTGTATTTTAATTTTTTAACAATCACTGAGGATCAGAAACAAGTTATTCCCAATGTGCTCTACTTGAATTTCTGTTTCAAAATTGTGATATAATAAGATATTTTTGAGTTTTTAAAAAATTCAGCAATAAATAACTGGTACAGATTTTGGTACTGTTTCATAACAGAAATCTGAAGTATGAAGCATTGTCTCTGAAAGTCAGAGATAAGGGGAAGCTGAAGGTCTTCAAGAACTTGTGGTGAGAAGTTGAATGCAGTGAGAAAATTATCACTGATGTGATGTATAAATTGTGACTACAATCTTTATAGACTTTGTTCTACTTGGTGTCTATATGGACTGTATTATACATTCATTTCATTAATGGATCCATGTGAAATTGAACTTAATTTTAGTATCAAGTCAGAATGCACAGTGGGCTTTGGTCATCAGGAAGAAAATATAACCTCAAACTGTCCATCAACTCTATGGTGGAATTATAAGTTCATCAACAATCTGTTAAAACTCATAATTATTAACATTTATCTTATTTAAACTTTCACTGTTTCAGTTTTCCCTATATAACTGAGGCCAAATAATCTTATGTAATTGACAAAAACAGTGAAATAAATTGTCTTTTAAAATTATTTCTATATATTTCATTGCTTTAGACATGGGGATTCTTAGAAAATGGAACCTGAAACTGCTCTCTAAATTAAACAGTTTAAAATTATTATTTTACAAGGACAATGTAAACATTTT
>NW_012154396.1:2331776-2334256 GCF_000956105.1 Propithecus coquereli
TGCTAAAGTATTAGCCAACTCGTGTAATTTCTAGCATTAAGAGAACTGATGACTGACAAATTTATAAAACTTGGACAATAAACAGTATTTCACATGCCAGTGAAATCATTAACATTTTTATAATCTTGAAATCTTGGAACAATTTTTGTGTTCGAATTAACTTTTTGCTTACAAACTAAATTGTTAAACTGTGCTTCTGTGTCTCTGTATCAAAGGCAGCAAAATAGTGACTGAGCAGACTTTCTATAAAAATGCAATCAAATCTGTTGTAGAGGGACATATTCAGGTTTTCTTCACTTGTGAGTCAACAAATTCTCAAGATTATCCTATCATTTTCTTTTATGAGAGATATAATAATTTGTACCTCAGTCTTCCATTCACAGAAATATTGTAAGGACTACAATATAATAGCATCATCCAAATTGGTATTGTTCTATCATGGCAAAGTCTGTTTCTTGTACAAATCAGGTTCGATTTTACCAAAATTCTATCACACATTTGCAAACAAAATCCACATTACTGGCACCCTTGATGTCAATTTCTCTCTAAGGCATCATTATCAAGTAGCATGGAAATGAATGACTGACCAGTGAAATTTTATTGGTGGGGAGAACAGATGTTTGTGCTGATATATTTTTGCAGTTTTGTTAGCATGCCACAATGGACACAGATATAATCTATTTACATACATTATATATTGCCATGATAGGGAATTTTAAAAAGAAGTAACCAGTAATTATGCATCTACTTGAATAATCTGGAAAAATCATTCCACATTAATGACGGTACTTCCAAAAATATCCCCAAAATAACCACCCAGATGATCCTGTCACTCTTTCTGCTACAATAACGTAACAGCTAACAATTTTTTACTTATTTATGTTTTAATTTTTTTATAATTTTAGAGATGGATACCAAATATGTCGCTCAGCCTGGACTTGAATTCCTGGGTTAGAGAATTCTCTCCTGCCTCAGCCTTTTGAATAGCTGGAACTGGAGGTGCACACCACCACACCCAACTTAACAGTACTTCTTTTGAACAGCAAATGCTTTGCATAAATTATCTCACTTATTCCTCACAGTGACTCGTTGGGATGCATACTACTACTACCTCTGTTTTACACAGGGGCAAACTGAGGCTCATAAAGGTTAAGTAAATGTCCCAATTTGTTTTGTCACTGTTCAGTTTAGTATGTGACTTTCCCCTCCCCAGACTGAAAACTGAAAGAGAGATTATTCAACAGCTAGATGATCATTGATGATTTATGTTGGCAGTGCTAATGTCACATTATACACAGAAATGTATAAGCCTTTTCTACACAATAAAAATTATACAAATATATCTTAGATTAAAATATGTTAAAATGTAATTTTGGCCATGTCTTGAAGTAGCATTGATTACTCAGTTCAAATTCATCTTTTGATGATTTACCGATTGACATTTCTTAACATTAAACCAACATGTATCAAGTTTCTGGTGACCAGCAATGCTATATGTGCTAGAGATATATCAGTTGAACATAGTCCCTTCCTTTAAGGATTTTATATTCTAAATGGTCAGCAGTCAGTGAAAAATCGACATTAACAAAAAACAATAATTTCTATTGCACATTGTAAAGTGATAAGAGTTATGGAAAATAAGAGGAGCAGAGAAGATTATACTGAATTAGGAATGCTGTGGGTGAGTGGTTTAAATTTATATTTCGCTATAAATCTCTGGAAAGTGTTATTGAGGATCATTGAATAAAGACTTAATATAGGCTGGGAGGAATGAGTTATGTAAAAATTTTAAATATCTGGCCCCATATAAGTGAGACACATTTAAATATATTGAAGTACTGCTATATGTCTCTATTTCATTAATTCTCCTATGCATTAAGTATTACATTATGCATTAACGTGAAGCCCTTAAGGTCTCTGGCATGTAGTAAGTGCTTTACAAGTACCAACTATCCTTGTCCTGTCCCACAATTCTTAAAAATAAAATCTTGCATCTAGCAGATTAGAAATACGTTTTAATAGTATTCATTCCAACTAAAACATCATTTCAACTAAACATCATTTCGTGTAATTTTGCTGCTTTGGGAGATTTACAGAAAAAAAATTATTTCCTGTAATTTTGTTTTGGAATTTTGCATATTATAAATTGTCTTTAGTACTTTTATTGAAAGCTTTATGTCCATGCACCTTCTCCAAAATCGATTATTTCTTGAGAAGAGATCTGTGTCTATGTCATCTATGGCCTGCAAGATATGAAATGTTTGATGAAGATAGTATTAATGGGGAAAAATGTTTTTTATAGTTGAAAAATAAATGTCTAGCTGAATATAAACTAAGATGTTAAAGTTACTACAAAATAAAGTATCTGAGACAAGATACTAAAGATAAGTTAGCATTTGAACTTTTTCCCATGACCGAGATGCTAATACATTTCCTTTAAGTAATCCAATCCAAATTATATAAAGCAATTAAAAGATAAC
>NW_012154396.1:2335601-2337334 GCF_000956105.1 Propithecus coquereli
CAATATTATAAATCATTGAGTCTCAGAGTTTTTATATAAAAAATGCCAGTTTTGTATAAATAATGGATGCTAGTAATATGTTTAAGCAATAGACCAAGGTTCTTAAGAGGAATTGGAAGGAATTGAAAAGGATTTAGTGAAAAATTATGGAGAATTATCAGAGGCCTTGAAATAAGGATGTATGAAGAAAAATTACCCTATTGTTAATATTCTAGGCAGAATATTTGGGAGATAAATTCTAAATGATATTTCAATGTGTAATAGAAGAATATCACAAGAATGATAATTACTCTATTTTCTAATGGGATCTTAGTCCTGATGCAACACAATTATGATGAAAAAGAATCTTGGTACCATAGACATGAGGATGTAAAGGATAGGAATTATATACTGAAGGAATCAACTAAGAGAAATGAAATGATTTCCCCGGAAGTGTAAGTTTCATTACATTTCATGTAGTCCTAAAAGTAATCTTGGTATACAAGCACATGCCATAGTGTACAGTTAAAAATATTCCATTTGCCCAATAGTTCTTCTAGATCTTAACACAGAGTCTGAACAAAGCTGAAAAGATTCCAGATCAAATCCATGTAGCACACCCTTCTTTCCAGCTATGTAAGAATTAGACATAGAAGACATCTCTGAGAAAATGTCACTGAAAGAATGTTCCCTCAACCTGATGAAACAATATCACGTGCGTGCACACATATAAACTGACCAGCAACATTATCTGCAGATTGACTTTAGTTCATTCATTTGCTGATTCACTGATCAAGCATTAACTCCATATTGTATATTCATTTATTAATTACTTGCTTTAATAAGGGAGCATATCATTGTATTGGCCCTGAACTAAATACCAGAAGAATTAAAAGTATGCTTGGTTAAAACGACATATATACACATACACACACACACACACACACATACATATATATATGTTTTTACATATATGCTCACATATGCATATATATAAAAGAAAAAATAAAAAAGCAAATGATAATATTAATGATATAAAATGTACAGACACTGAGAATTTCAGAATAAGAAGTCTGTGTATCTGTGTTTTGTAAGAAATATTCCTTATTGAGGCATTGGCTACTTGAAGGAGACATTAGAGGAAGTATAAAAAAAATTTGGAAGATAGGAATTTCCAGACAGTGAAGAATGTATTCAGTGACCCATAGGTAGGAACAATCAAGGTTTCAACATTAGGTGATAAGAAAATTGGTCGGCAGGGGTAGATAAAATGAGATAAATAGTAAATACAGATTTACATATATAATATGTTATATTGGGAGAAAATCTATTTTCTTCAATATTTTTTAATATTTTAAATGATGAGTGATTTTGATGATGATAGTGGTGACAATGAAATGATATATCAATGACAGTTGCAATAATTTTGAGATTGAGAAGCAATGTGTACTTGGAATCCAAGGCAGTAATAGTTTGGCAGGTTAGAAAAATGAAGAGAATGCCACAGTGTTGCAATATCTGATTATCTCCACATGATTATCTCTTCATATTTAAAAACACTGTTTATCTGCTGCTAATGTGAGCCTTGATATTTACAGTGCTACTTAAATTGTATTTTAAGAATGTTATTTTTATACTTGTAAATATTTGTTAATCTTAAATGAAATTACCACCATGTGACAAAATAAAGTATACAATTTCTCATGAATAGGAAATCAAAGAACTAAAACCAAGAAACTATAATCTAAGGAGGT
>NW_012154396.1:2341207-2343112 GCF_000956105.1 Propithecus coquereli
AATTAAATAAGCAATTAAACGATAGCCTACCATAACCTTAAAAAGAGCTCAATAAAATTGGCTTTTTAAAAGATTAACATATACAAAAAAAGGTTTCTTTCATACACACAAAAAATTAAAAGACTTATTACAAAATACGTTTTATTCTGAATTTAAAAGGATAAAAACTTTACAAAGAAAATCAAAACTTTACTGAGAACTAATAATAACCTTATATATATTGAAAGCGGCATCTCAAATCAGTGGGAAAAGCATGGACTATGTAATAAATGAAGTAGAGTGATGCTTTGCCCCAGGTCAAGCCCTCCTTAAGTAGCTGCGATCCAGTGATTGATCAATGCTGACACCAAAAACTAACAGGCCACTTCAGCTTCAGATCTCTCCCCTTGGGTTAAATGAGAGTATGTGGCCTGCATTGCAGCTCAACTTCTCCCTCTGGACAAGCCTGATTCCTTCCTTTCTATTTCACACATGTTGCTCCCTGATAAACAACATCCTACATACAAATGGATGTCTCAGAATCTGTTCCCCAACCGCCCCCCCCCAAAAAAAACCCAATCTGCAATATTACCATCAGCCAGACTTTCACCATATTAGGGATATTTTCTTACCTTTAGGACAAGAAACATATGGCATATAAGGCTTGTATTAATATAATTGGAAATAAGTTGGCTTCTTCCAAGTCTCATTAATCCTGGGGGTAAATATCACTATAGCCTGCCATCTACTAGAATGGTTCTCACCAGTCATTAACATATTCAATAGTCTTTTCCATTCCATCCAACCACTAGTTCTTGAAGAAGTTCATGATGGCTAATTTCAAAACACTACTGCTTTATATCAAGCTTACCTATGAAACAGCTTTGGATTTGGAATTTGGCAGCCTGAATCTGAGTCCTGGCTCTGCCCTCTACTAGACAATGTGATCTTAAAAATCTCATGGAAACTATGTTTTACTTATATAATTCTTCCTGATAAAATTTCAGTGGCTTATGAAAATAAATACAGTAAGGATATGATAAACAATGTATTTGTTTTTTAAAAACAGAGTGATTATTTGAATGACTGTGCAAAAATTACCAAATCTACAAAATGTTGATTATATCAGTACCTATATCATAAAGCTGAGGCAGGGATTAAATGAAAAAGAAATAAAAAGAAAAACATTAAAATCCCTTAAAACGGTACTCAGTGAAAATTAGCTATCATTATCATAAAGCCATAAGAGGAAGCAGAGTGCCTCTTTCAAAGAATAAATAAATAAGTCCATTTCTATTTTGAACCACCAGCAACAACTACCTGCCAAATAAGGGTTAAGACAAAATAAAGCAGAAGAATAAATGATGTTAAGGATCACTTCATACATAAAAAATAATTTGTTCAGTACTACATTGTGAATAAACATGAACAATTACATCATGGACTCTGTTACTTTTATAAAGTTATATAGCTGGAGAGGATGATTTCTAAATTTTCTCTCACGTTTTTAAATTTAATTCCTCTCCCTCTTTTTTCCTGAGGGGGTAACTAAAAGTGTTAGATAAAGGAGCAGATCATTATTCTTAAGATTAAATATAAAGAGCCAGAACAGAAAGGGTATTAAATTCTTTCAGTGAAATATATATATTAATATATAACTTTTATTTTTATATTTATATATTTTAAGTAAAAATGGATAAGCTAAGCTATTGTAATAAAACTAAATGATCCATGTTATTTGCAACTTACCAGAAACTGAATGCTGTCTAACTCAGTGAAGATGAAATACATTGCCCTCATAATTAAGACAATCATGGATGACAGTAGCAATTGAAATAAGCTTTTATTTACTATTTGGACTCACCTCACCTCTCATCTGTGTTTCTCTCTACCTGTCAGCTTCCTCACTGGGGACCCGGCCACAAA
>NW_012154396.1:2344270-2346122 GCF_000956105.1 Propithecus coquereli
TTTTTTAGTAGAAATGGGGTCTCGCTCTTGCTCAGGCTGGTCTGGAACTCCTGACCTTGAGCGATCCACCAGCCTCGGCCTCCCAGAGTGCTAGGATTACAGACGTGAGCCACCGCGCCCAGCCAACACAAACAACTTTATATTAACATTTGAAAAGTCCCTTGCCAGGTAATAATATTACCATTTTTAGTGTGAAAAAAACTCTTAAGTTGAATTCCAGTGTTCTGGCAGAGATCTTTATGGTCAATTGTCTGTTACCAGAGGAAAACCGTGCAGTAATGGCAATTTAGGGAGTCATTGAACAATCTCTCCTGCTACATGTTCATGGTGGTTGGACTAAATGTCTTTAGAAACCAGAAAGGTAAATGGGCAGCATGTTCATGGACTTTATTATTTAAGCTGGAGCACTACTGAGAATGAAAATGTTGGTATTTGAGAATGAAATGTTGTGACAAGTGGAAAACAGGACTGTACTATGCCAGCAGGGATATATGATCACCTTATATATACTAAAAGAGGCTTAAAATAGTTGTGGAAAACTAGAAAAAACATTTTGCATCAAGAAGGGTATTCACTCCAAAGCAGCAATGTGGGCTCCTGTTTTGAGATCTAATTTATTGAGAAAAGCTGAAAATGTGAAATTTTTATGGAAGTTCCCGATTTTTATATCATTGTTAATCTATTCTATTTTTTTTTATCCATTTTGTGTGGCCAAATCTTTATTCAGTCTGCAAGCGAGCACTTTGCTGCGCTAAGCCTAATAAATCAGGCAAAATTATTTGGACTCTTTTATAGTCCTACTCACAAAAGTATTTACTATCCCAAGTACTTCTATCTCTATCCTGCATAAATTTTGATTTAAGTCATAATGAGCATATAAACTTAATTCACAGAGATTTATTTTGTTGTAACATATTCTGGTCTAAAATATAGGATTAAGACATGTCTGGCATGAATCAGTTTTGTCCCATCAGACAGGCAGCACTGTACCCATAAGCTCAAACGCACAGAGCTAAGCACATGTATGCACGGTACAGGTCCAAATGGAAAGAAAGTGGCCCCTGATTTCCAAAATAGTGGGCCCAAGGTTCTTAATCTTGCATTCTGATCTTATTGATCTCTGACAATGTTATAACTAGACATGTATAGGTGAAATATTTAATGAAAGAGAAGGGACTTCAAAATATGCAGTCTTCTAGGAAAATTATTTTAATTTTGGAACCCTTTTAATGGAAAACCTTGACACAAAGCTCTTTTTGCTCTATATGTGATATGGATCCCAGAGCCCAGCATTTCACACCTCATTTAACTCTCATGATTTATCATTCCCAACTACTATGTCTAACTGACATACTATAAAATATTTCTGGAAGCGAAAAGCTAAAGGTCTATGGATGGATGATTGAGGGAATTGGAAGCCAGGTAAACCACACACAGAGATCATTTCATGAGTATTAGAGATAATTGCTAAGGCTCTGAGGCCAGGGCCTCAAGATGGAAGAATGAGAGTGGGTCATGAACTGGTAAGGCTGAAATGTGACTGTGGAATGACAGATTTGTTCAGCATAGAGGATGTAATGTCATCCACACATTAGTTTTAAATTATGTCCTCTATGTATTTTTTGAAATATGTCCTCTGTATATTTTTCAAAGAAATGACTGTTGCCAATTACGGAGGCTATTATAGGTAGTCATTTACATTTATTCGTAGCTCACCTGCTGGAGGCTTAACCCACATTTAAGAATGAAAATGTTAAAACCATGACAACTGGTATTACTGTACATGTAAAACAATTAAAATAATTATATATATTTTACACGTATGACTTATTATTTTATAATTGTTTATTTT
>NW_012154396.1:2346172-2348564 GCF_000956105.1 Propithecus coquereli
ATATACCACATTTTATTAATCCACTTATGTATTGATGGGCACTTGGGTTGTTTCCACATCTTTGCAATTGTGAATCATGCTGCCATAAACATTCTAGTGCAGATGTCTTTTTTATAGAATGTCCTTTGTGCTTTTGGGTAGAGGCCCAGTAATAGGATTGCTGGATCAAATGGTAATTCTACTTGTATCTCTTTGAGGTATCTCCATATTTCTTTCCACAGAGGTTGTACAGTTTGCAGTCCCACCAGCAGTGTATGAGTGTTTCTATCTCTCGACATCCATGCCAGCGTTTATTGTTTTGGGACTTTTTGATAAAGGCCATTCTCACTGGAGATAAGTGATATCTCATTGTGGTTTTGATTCGCATTTCCTTGATGATTAGAGATGTTGAGAATTTTTTCATATGGTTGTTATAGGCAGAATTTTTAATGCTTGCCTAGCCAGCTACCTTTGGAAAACCAATCTGCAGTGAATGCAGTTGCGTCCAAGCAGGCATGGTTGCAGAGTTGAAAGTGTGAGACACTTAATATCTTGGAGAATGTTCAGAATCTTGTGATTTGACCAAATAATAACCATGGAAGTTTTTCAAAATGAAATGAATACGTAATTCTTTTCTGTCAGTGAGAAAGGCAACTACCAACTCCAGGACAACAAAAATTACCAAAAAATCATCATTTATAAATGAGCCAAACTAAAATGTGGCATATATATGAAAAATAGATTTTGTGTAAGAGAAGAGAATACTTTTTCCACTAATATTTGTAACACTCATTTGAATGAAAGGCTGCTTTCTTCACTTTGAGTTCTATCACATTACTTGGTGTTAGAAAGAATATTATTTTCCATTGTTATTATCATTCAAAAAGTAATTATGTTTAATTAATAAGATGAGTAGCTACAAGAATCCTCGAATTTCCTTAGAACTTTTATTTAACAAGCCTGTGTTTACTTTCCTGGCAATGTAACAGTGATCCTTCTACCATAGCAAAATCCCTCTTCTATGTTCCTTTTATTCATTCTGCGAACATTTAATGAGATCAAATTGGTACCAGACGTTATTGTAAGAACAGGAATTTCACAGTGGAAAAGCCCTCACATTTCAGTATAGAGAAAGAAATAATCAACAAGCAAACAGGTGAGTGAGACAAGTTCACATCTTGATGACTGCTATTAAGACACTTCTGTCTTTGATTAGAGTATGGGGTATCAGGCTACAGGTTGAATGTTGTGTTTAGGAGCTACGTTCACTTAGACTGTGCATTTCTGGGCAGCAAATATTTGGTTTAAAACCTAAATATTGAAAAGGGACCAGGAAAATAAAGAACAAGAGAAGGGGAATATTCCAGGAGAAAATAGAACAGATTCAAAGGCCCAAAGCAGGAATGGACTTTGTGGAGATGATATTTTTAAAAATGGTTTTGAGGCTGGTCGATGGGAAAATGTTTAGAAGTACATAAGTCTTGTACTGCAAGAGAGTGATTTTCTGTTGAACACATTATTATTATCATTCCCTGAAATTTTATTGCACTTGTGATGAAATGGACAAGCAATCACTAAACGGGTCCTCTATGGACATCTTTCTCCTCTGCAATGTTGCATTCACATGTATGCATGTTCTCTCTACTTCGAGACCTGGTAGTTGCTAACATCTCCATTTTCCAGATGCAACATTTACAAAAGGGTAGTACAACATTGAAGAGTTTTCTTGGTAGAGTTAACTGTCAAACAGTACCCTCTGTGAGAAAGAGGGTGGCAGTGAATGGAACAGATTAGTTAAATTACATCTAGTTACTAAATTCACCTAAAAGAATTCCCACTTCTTTATTTTTCCTGTGTTCATTCCTTTGATCTTTTCCTACTGCTTGCCTGAGTGTTTATGGTCAAATAACTGATTTTAGACTTCTACCAAGATGTTGACAGGGGCAGAAAGATAGAGTCCATTTCAAATTATTACACATTAAAAAAGTAAAACTTCCTAGAGACTCCATTTAAAGGTTAAATTAGGAAAGAGAGTTGAGTTATTTGCATAATGAAATATTAAGAATTTATTATTGGGTTCAAATAGATCATGATATTTTTGACCCCAATTAACATAACTAATCAAGGACTGCATCCTTCTACATATCACACACTTACTGTCAGACTTTACTGACAGTCTTACTAACTGGCCAGTGGACATCAGTCACTGCCAGTAATAATTCTTTGGCCTTCAACAGGTCTGTAACTTTTCTCTGTGATAAGCCCCGTAAGTTGGAATTGTGCTACTAAATATGGATAAATGTGCAGCAGTTGCAATGAAATTAGAGACTTAAAGTATTTTGTTATGGCATAGAAGTCTGTAGATTCAGAGGCAGAGAGTATGAAACTTTACAAACATGGATTTTTAATGTCA
>NW_012154396.1:2348614-2349301 GCF_000956105.1 Propithecus coquereli
AAAGAAAAAATCATAACTCTGCTGTAAAAAAATGCACTATTTTCAAAAGATGAACTGAAAATATCCAAAATGCAATGAAGTATTATGCCAAAGAGATGAACCAAGTTCAGGCACATTAAAATTTTGTTTCCAGCAAAACAAGGATATTATATATTCATTATTGAGATCATATTTATGTCTGTTTTTGTTCACTAGGTCCTAAAATGTAAATAATTAGGGATCGCCAAGGATATACATGAAATAGGCATGGTTAATTGTGTTCTGCCTTTTGTTAATTCTCTGCATTAAACACAGACATAAGTTGGGCTACTTTAGATAGTGGGGCTTTGTTTTAAGGATATAGGGAACAACTAGAAAATCTGGAAAATAATCTTATTGACATATTTTGCACTTAACCATTGATGATCATTTTTAAGATACCACAGAAACTGAAAACCCAACTCTAAATTTGGAAGTCTTTAAATTTTCTGAATTGACATCTTTTTATCTTTCCTTTGTTCTTCCTAATAATTGTGTTGATTGCCCCATCTCTATTCTGCTTCCTTTTATATCTGGCCTTCTGATGTCTGTATCTTTCAGCATGTACATTGTTCTACCCTATGCTAGTAACTCCTGCTCAAGTACTTCTACAGAAGCAAAGTTGGTTAGCTGGCAGCTATCAAATATAGAGTCTTCTGTTGGGCAGAA
>NW_012154396.1:2349351-2352699 GCF_000956105.1 Propithecus coquereli
TTATAATAGAATGAAAGAATAGATGTAACATAAAATGCACAAAATTGCCACACTAAAACTAGAAAACACTACTGACAGAAATACTAAAGACCTAAATAAATGTAGAGGTATGCTATATTCTTGACTGGAAAACTCAGTATTGTTAACTTGTCCATTCCTCACAAATTGATTGGTAGAATCAGTGCAATCCCAGTCAAAAACATATCCAGTGCTATTTTAGAAATGGATAGGGCAATTCTAAATTTATGTAAAAACACAAGAGTTCTCTAATAGCTAAAACCATCTTGAAAAAGAAGACAAAGCTGAGAGGAAAACAATATCTGATTTTAAAACTTACTACAAAGGTACAATTCCCTAGCAGGGTAGTGTTGATATGAGGATAGACAAATGTAACAACAGAGCAAATAGAAAGCCCAAAAATAAAATTACTTATATGTGGTCAATTTGTACTTGACAAAGGTCCCAGAATAATTCAATGAGAAAAATTCAATGAGAAATAGTGCCAAATAAATAGATATTGTATGAGAAAAAATAAATAAACCTTGGAAACCTACCTCACACCATACCCCCCAAAAATTTTGAGATGAATTTTAGATCTAAATGTTAAATCTGAACCTATAAAACTTTGGAAGAAGATATAGGAAACTATCTTTGTGGCCTGGAGTAGGAAGAATTATCTTAGTGAGGAAAAGAAATCTCTAAGCAGATTAAAGATTGCTAAGTAGGATTTTATCAAATTAAAACTTCTGCTCTTATTATAGATATATGTTTGTGTGTGTTAAAGGATTTATATTTGGAATATATAATGAACTCTTACAACTCAAAAATATAATAAAAAGGCAAACCACCCAATAAATATGTACAAAGAAATTGAACACACATTTCACAAAGAATGATATACAAATAGCCAATAAGTACAGGCATATCTTGTTTTATCTTGCTTTGTTTGATGTTGCTTTATGTTTTTTACAAATTAAATGTTTGTGGCAACCCTGGATAGAGCAAGTTTATTGGCACCAGTTTTCCAAGAGCATGTGCTCTTTTCATGTCTTTGTATCATATTTTGGTAATTCCTGCAATATTTCAAATATTTTCATTATTCTTATATCTCTTATAGTAGTTGGTGATCACTGATCTTTGATGGTACTATTGTAATTATTTTGGGGTGCCACAAACTGTGCTCATATCAGTGAACTTAACAAATGTTGTGTGTATTCTAACTGCTCAACCTACTGGCTCTTCCCGTCTTTCTACTTCTCCTTGGCCACTCCATTCCCTGAGACAAACAATACTGAAATTAGGCCATTTAATAACCCTACAATGACCTATAAGTGTTCAAGTGAAAGGGAGAGTTGAACATCTCTCACTTTAAATCAAAAGCCAGAACTAATTAAGCTTAATGAGGAAAGTATGTGAAAAGTTGAAATATGCTGAAAGGTGGGCCTTTTGTACCAAACAGGTAGCCAAGCTGTGAAAGCAAAGGAAAAGTTCTTGAAGGAAATTACAAGTGCTACTCCAGTGAACACACGAATGACAAAAAGATGAAACAGTCTTATTGCTGAGATGGAGGAAGTTTTAGTGGTCTGGATGGAAGATCACACAACTGTAATATCCTCTTAAACCAAAGCCTAATAATCCACACAAGGTGATAACTCTCTTCAATTCTATGAAAGCTGAGAGAGGTGAGGAAGCTACAGAAGAAAAGTTGAAAAGTAGCAAGGTTGGTGCATGAGGTTGAAGGAAAGAAGCCATTTCTATAACATAAACATATAAAGTGAAGCAGCAAATGCTGACATAGAAGCTACAAGTTAGCCAGAAGATTTGCTAAGGTAATTGATGAAGGTGGCTACATTCAACAACAGATTTTTCAATGTAGACAAAACTGCCTTCTAGTGGAAGAAGATGCCATCTAGGATTTTCCTATCTAGGGAGACATCAGTGCCTGGCTTTAAAGCTTCCAAGGGCAGGCTGACTTTAGGTGCTAATGCAATCGATAATTTTAAATTGAAGCCAATCCTCATTGACCATTCTGAAAATGCTAGGGTCCTTAAAAATTATACTCTATAATGGAACAACAAATCCTGGATGACAGCATATCTGTTTACTGAATATTTTAAGCCCACTGTTGAGATCTACTGTTCAGGAAAAAAAGATTATTTTAAAAATACTACTGCTCATTGACAAGGCACATGGTTACCCAAGAGCTCTGATAGATATGTACATAGAGATTAATGTTGTTTTCATGTCTGTTAATATTAATACAACATCTATTCTTAGGCTCATGGATGAAAAAGTAATTTTGATTTTCTAGCATTATTATTTAAGATTTACTTTTTGTTAGGCTATAGCTACCATAGATAGTGACTCCTCTGATGAATCTGGTCAAAGTAAATAGAAAACCTCTGGGAAGGATTTATCATTCTAGATGTCATTAAGAACATTTGCGATTCATGGGAAGAGGTCAAAATATCAACATTAACGTGTGTTTGGTAGAAGTTTATTCCAACCTTAAGGGATGAATTTAGGGGTTCAAGACTTCAGTGGAGAAAATAACTGTAGATGTGGTGGAAATAGCAAGAGAACCAGAATTAGTAGTAGAGCCCAAAGATGTAACTGAATTGCTGCAATCTCATGAGAAACAGACAAGGGGTTACTCCTTATGGATGAGCAAAGAAAATCTATTCCTGGTGATGATACTGTGAACATTGCTGAAATGACAACAAAAGATTTAGAATAGTCCATAAACTTAGTTGCTAAAGCTGCAGCAGGGTTTGAGAGGATTGACTATAATTTTGAAAGAAGTTCTACTGTGGATAAAACGCTATGAGACAGTATCACATGATACAGAGAAATCGTTCATGAAAGGAAGAGTCAATTGATGCAGCAAACTTCACTGTTGTTTTATTGTAAGAAATTGCCACAGTCACCCCAGCCTTCAGCAACCATCATCTTGATCAGTCAGAGGGCATTAACACTGATGCAAGACCCTCTACCAGCAAAAAGATTACAACTCTGGAGGCTCAGATGATGGTAAGCATTTTTTTAGCAATAAAGTATTTTTTAATTAAGGTATGTACATTTTTAAGATATGATGCTATTGCACATTTAATAGAATACAGTATAGTGTAAACATAATTTTATATGTATTTTGAAACTGAAAATTTCTGAGTCTTGCTTTAATGTGATATACATTTTATTTCAGTGATTTGGAACTGAACTCGCAACATCTCTGAGTATGCCATGGAACAATGCATTTTCAATCAGCAGTAATATTTTGAAAGGAATCTTTTTTATATCTAAGCAGTAAGTTTCAACAGTGGACTTAAAATATTTTTAAAAATTAAATTA
>NW_012154396.1:2354404-2355544 GCF_000956105.1 Propithecus coquereli
AAGGCATTACAAGTGATGTAACAAAGAATCACAAGAGATTATTATGAATAATTACATGCCAATGATTGGATAACCTAGAAGAAATGGATAAATTCCTAAACACATACAACCTATCAAACATACAACCTATCAAAATTGAATCATAAAGAAAGGAAATCTGAACAGACCAATAATGAATACAAAGATTAAATCAGTAATAAAAAGTCTCCTGTCAAAGAAAAGCCCAGGATCTGATAGCTTCTCTGCTGGATTCTACCGAACATTTACAGAACTAATACCAATCCTTCTCAAACTCTTCTAAAAAAGTTAAAGAGGATAGGATACTTCCAAATTCATTTTATGAGGACAGTATTGCCCTGATACCAAAGCTAAACAAAGACACTACAAAAAAGAAAACTACAAGTCTGTATTCCTGATGAGCATAGATGCAAAAGTCCTCAACAAAGTACTAGCAAACCAAATTCAACAGCACATTAAAAAGATCATCCACCATGATCAAGTAGTATTTATCCTTGAGATGCAAAGATGTTCAATGTACACTAATCTATATATGTGACACACTACATTAACATAGTGAAGAACAAAAAAAATATGATCATTTCAGTAGATGAAGGGAAAACATTTGACAAAATTCAACATCTTTTCATGATAAAAAGTCTCAACAATTAGGTACAGTAGGAATGTACCTCAACACAATATGATCCATAAATGGCAAGCCCTCAGATAACATTATACTCAATGGGGAAAAGTTGAAAGCCTTTTCTCTAAGAACAAGAACAAGACTTCAGAATGCCTACTCTCTCCTTTCTATTCAATATAGCACTGGAAGTCCCTGTCGGAACAATTAGGCAACATAAAGAGTACAAGGTATTCAAACTGGAAAGGAAAACGTTAAATCGTTCCTTGCAGAATTCATGATCTTTTATTAAAAAAGTCCCTAAAAATTACACCAAAAGACTGTTAGAACTAATAAATAAATTCAGTAATATTGCAGGATATATAATCAACATATTAATATTTGTTACAAAAACTAATATCAAATACTTTGTTACAAATTATAGATAACTTCATAGCATCCCCAGTGTTCATTGTAATGTATGCTGTCAATTCTACCTCTACAAAAACTTTACATCCATCCCC
>NW_012154396.1:2355982-2358080 GCF_000956105.1 Propithecus coquereli
AAACCAGATTGTGATACGCATCACAGGCAATCCACTAAAGGGATTGCAAAAACAGAAAGAAATTTCACACTTTCAAATAGTCAAGAAGATATAATCCTTTATATACAGGTGAGTTATTTTATTCAAAGAAAAATAAAGCAACTTATATTTACACCACAAGCAAGAGGTTAAAACTTGGAGTCAAGCATCTAGGCCAAACTCCCACAGAAATAGGGAGATAAGGCCCTATTCTCCCTGAAGATCATATTTCAAAAGATATCCCCAAAGTCCCAAAGAAAGATTCCTGGGATACAAAATCAGCAGAAGTCTTACTTAGCTTTTTTTTTAATTGAAAAATACAAATTCTGTATATTTACGGTGTATAACACAATGTTTTGGCATATGTATACATTAAGGAATAGCTGAATTAAGCTAACTAACGTATCCTTTACCTCAAATACTTATCTTTTCTTAGTGGTGAGAACATTTAAAATCTACTCTCTTAGCAATTTTCAAGTATACAGTATAAATATTAATAACAGAGTGAAGACACAACCTATGGAATGGGAAAAATATTTGTGAAATATATATCTGGTAAGAAATTAATATCTAAAATACGTAACTTTCTTTTTAAACTACTCAATATAAAACACAATGTTTGTGTCTATCGTAGGGAAAAGCTTCTTGACATTGGTATTTACAAAGATTTTTTTAGATATGACCCCAAAAGCACAGGCAACAAAAGCAAAATTCAATAAATGGGCATGCATCAAACTTAAAAGCTTCTGCACAGCAAAGGGAACCTATAGAATGGGAGAAAATATTTGTAAACCATGCAACTGATAAGGGGTTAATATCCAAAATATGTAAGGAACTCAAACCCAATAGCAAGAAAACAAATAACCAGATTAAAAACTGGGTAAAGGATTAGAATAGACATTTTTCAAAAGAAGACACACAGATGGCCAGCAGGTATATGAAAAGAGTGCTCAACATCACTAATCATCATGGAAATGCAAATTAAAAGCTGAATGAGACATCACGTTGCACCTGTTAGAATAGCTTTCATCAAAAAAAAATGATAAAAAACATTGGTGAGGATGTGAAGAAAAGGAAATTCTTGTTTACTATTGGTGGGAATGTAAATTAGTACAGGCATTACAGAAAACAATATGAACATTTCTCAAAAATTTTAAAAAGAACCATAATATGATCTAGCAATTTGGATATATTTCCAAGGGAAATGAAATCAGTATTTCAAAGATGTATCTGCACTTCCATGTATACTGCAGTGTTATTCACAATAACCACGAGATGGAATCAACCTAAGTGTCCATCATTAGATGAACAGATAAAGAAAATGTGGTGTATGTACAGAATTGAATACTATTCAGACTTGAAAAAGAAGGAAATCCCATCATTTAGGACTACATGAAAGAACATGGAGGACCTTATATTAAGTGAAGTAAGCCAGGCACAGAAAGGCAAATATCGTATAATCTCATATGCAGAATCTAAAAAAGTTGACCTCACAGGAGAAGAGAGTAGAATGGTGGTTACCAGGGGCAGAAGTGGGGTTGGCTGGTAGTGGGAAGAATTGGGATGATGTTGGTTAAAGAATACAAAATTCCAGCCAAACAGGAAGAAAAATTCAGGAGATCCATTGTACAACATGGTTATTATAGTTAATAACAATGTATTATTTGCCTTTTTAAAAGATTTACATATATTTTAAAGAGAGAAAAAGAATTTACAAGTTTTCTAGAAGAAATGCTCTAACAAAAGGAAGACGGTAAAACTTTTCTTTCACCTTGGCACCAGTAGATTTGTTATTACTTTTATGCTTGTCACACTTTGCAACTTTAGCTTAATTTCCTGGAAATCCCTTACATCTCCCTCAAGCATATTGTGTTTGTACTAATCCATACCATACCTTGACATTCCATATTGGCATGGCTTTATTAATGCATTTGATTCCCTCATCCCGAAAGGCCTCTCCTTTCTTTGTGTTTCTAGAAAACATTTAAGCATTCTTCCAGAATCTGGGCACATACCATTTTCTCTGTGCATTGGCCAATATCAAGCGATTCTCTATCTAGTGGGACTTTTTATAAAAAAA
>NW_012154396.1:2358130-2359796 GCF_000956105.1 Propithecus coquereli
ATTGTTATATATTTCCTAATAATTGTAATTTGTTGTAATTTCTTATATTTTATCTTTATATGTTTAGTTTTGTGATATACTCATATTAAACATAAATATTTAAAACTTAGCTTCTACATAGACATGCTACCTATTTTGTCAGCTTTTAAAACTTATGTCTAACATTTAAATATTAGTTGTATCTCCATTCAAAAAAACTAGTATTGGATTACACATAGAGTTTTATATATTGCATTTTGCTCATGAAAGAATTTGGGTGAGAGAGAACTGCACAGAATCGAGGCTTTGTGGTGTCACACAGTTTTACTCTAGCATTAAGTGGAAGAAGATAATGCCTGATGTGCTCAGAGATGCTCAGTACCTGGCCCCTGAGTTCTCAGCCTCAGTAAAGATTCCAGTGCCCAAAATAAATGCAGAAACAACTGGACACCTAGATCTTAAAGGGTGGTGAAGACCTAGACAAAGGGCATTTCAGAGGCTGCAGGTAAGGGAGAGATGCAAAGACTGATGGATCCCTGTGACTTTTTGTTGTGATGCAAACTCAAAGGACCTTTCTACCATTGTGGCCATAGGTCCTTAAGACCACAAATACAGATACTGAATGAAATCTCGGAGTCAGAATTAATTTGGTTATAGAATATAAAGTAACGTGACCTTACTTATCCACCCATGTTTGTGGCATAAGCATTGCGCCTGTTACAACCTCAGGTACGTTAGGTAAATCCTTGAAGTATCTAACTATTTTAAATGTTTCTAACTTATAGAAAGTATGGAAAGATTTTTCTTTCATATTTCCAAGCAGAAATATAGGCTTTTTGAAATAATCTGAGTTTAAAAAAATGCATGAAAACATTTTCAAAGTATCCAAAAGAAAAGTTAAATTTTTTCAATGATATTTTTAATCTGGATATTTTATATTTTTATTTAGTATTTTTTATTGGTAGCTAAAGTCAGCTCTATTCCACCAGAAGCAAGTCTCTTCAAAGAATACTAGAACAGGGTGATAACCTTGGAGTAAACAATAGCATTCTCAAACTATGTTACTAACCATCCAAAATATAGAGTATTCATTACTCAAGGTCAGTTGTACATATCAGTGCGGCACCATCCCTTAACTCAAACTTTTTGCATTGCATTTACAAATGTTGTCCATAAACTGATGTAAGCTTTATTTCTAGACAGATGAATAAATAGAGGAATCCATTACCATTAATTTGAAGAGTCAGCCTTGTTACACATGAGATAATTGCATGCACTACAGTTTTATATAATTTAAAAGAAATTATAGACTGGCTGACTGGGGGGCTTTAGGAACTAGTGGGGAGAGAAAGAAAAGAAAACAAATAATAAACAATATGCATGGGTTAATGTAATTGCTTACTCTACCTTCTAGGATCTATCCTATACACTTTAAAGATGCTCACTCTTACTCAATCTATTTATATTTTACAAATGTCTTAGTACCATAAAGCAGGAAAAATAAATAAGAGGCATAAAGTATAGATGGGAGAAAGTAGAGAGTTTATCATACTTATTCCCAGATAATATAATTGTTTGTCAAAAATCTGTAGAAACTACAAAAACAAAACAACTAAAACTAATAATTGACATAAGCAAGGTCTCAGTATAGACATACAATGACATCAATTGTACTTCCATATATAAA
>NW_012154396.1:2359846-2360862 GCF_000956105.1 Propithecus coquereli
TTTTAGTACTGATTTTTTTCATTTGAACCTCACTGAGCATCAAGTATGTATGCCAATATTGGAAAATAATATACACATAAATTGCTTGTCAATATGAGGTGGAGACTTAGATTTTCCCATTTTTTAGTGAGTCGTTATAAAAATTGTCTCTACGACATATTCATAAATCATGATAAATGTGCTGGCAATTCACTTTGCAGCATAATCACCTACATTTTAGCTGAGAGGTGTTACTTGAGTCTCTATCTTGAGAGACCATATTTACAAGTTAATAATCATCATCTAACACACCTTTCTGTTCAACTTTAACTGCTATCACATTGACATCAGAAAATTGAGAGAAATTTTTCATTTAATTTTCTAAGAACAAGATTTCATTGTTTTCAAAATATATTTCAGTTTGCATCATTCTAAGAATGCTAAATAATTTGGTTTTATCTCTATAAATATTTTTAAGCATTAGTTGTAAAATGTCAGATGACATATGTACTACTATGCATTTTTCCTGATAAGCAAAACATTTTATCTTAAAATGTTTTTATAGAACATTGAAACAACTGACAATATGATGACTAAAAAATAATAAGTAATATTTTAATTATGTGAACCACAAAATAGTCACATTAGACTGGATTACAGAAAACCATGAACATTTTTTCCCAGTAGTTTGAAACTGTGGTCCAATACCGCAACTAAAGGAGAAATAGATAAAATGGAATCTTGACACATACCTAAGTAATCTGAAGAAGTGTTGAGAGAGTTGGAAGGGTACACAGCCCTGAGGTCAAAATAGGCTCCAAATGATGATTAGCTGCCTAGAACATCAAGCCTAGAACATAGTAAGCACCCCATTAAGTGATACTTTTGCATAGGCTGCTAATGTTGTTGATTATGACAATATTGATATTGTTGCTGATGATAAAGTTATATCTCTCCGTATTTAACATTGAATAGAGCATGTTACCACATTATTTTATAATGTGTTTACTCTTGATGGGGAGAAAAAATTTGATTGT
>NW_012154396.1:2361815-2363257 GCF_000956105.1 Propithecus coquereli
CAGCAGATGTAAGACATTTAAAACATCCTATTAGAAGCAAAACCCAGAAAAATAATAAATTCATCCTAATGAATGATGTAGACCCCTATCACAAACTTCACCAATTAGAACACTAGGTAATTAGAGTTTTAAGAAGATGCAAATATTTTTAAAAGTAGAGAAGTAATATGTGTTTGTGCTCATGTGTTTGCATTTATAGATATATGAAATATGTATCTGTGTATGTACATATATACAGGATTGTTGGGATATAATTAAGATCTTTTCTCTACCTTTATATAACATGATTAGTTTTAATCAAAATTAGAAGAAAAATACAAAGAAAAGATTTTTGCTTTGTGTTGTATTTTCTTGTACTTTTTAAAAGTCTCAAAACTTTAATTATTTTTTTTCCAAAAATCAAAGGCTGAAAATCAAGAAAGATGTAAAAAATATGATTATAAGCAAGTGAAGGAACAAAGTTTGCTATAAACTCCCCGTCTTGCTTTAGTAATGGCATCTTAAATTTTAGATAGACATGGGCTACCTAGAATAAAGACTAGAATCCCTGATTTTATTGCAGCAAGTTGAGGATTTGTGATTACTTTTGACTAAGGTTAAGAGAAGTGGCGAATGCATGACCTGGAAATGAATGTGCCCTCACAGTGTCTTTTTCCTCCTCCCGCTGGCGGGAATACAGCTTTGCTTGTGATTCCTTGCAGACCAGGTAGATTTTAGTAATGCATGCACTAAAAGTGGCAGATTAGTAAGTTAAAAGTAGATTGAATTCCTGCCATATTGACACTGTATATCTGGTCACCGTTATTCTGATTCTTTGTTCCAGCAGCTGAACCTGTGTTCTCATTAATGCAGAATATAGCTTTGTATGTGAGTGCAAATATTCCTTTCCTCACTCAGTTAACCAATACTTATTTGAGAGCCAACTATATGCCAATGACAGATTTATTCATGGTAATTATGTTCTTATGTGATATGCAGATATTATATAAACAAATATGCTACAAATAAGTGTGAAATTAAAAGCAGTTTGCAATAAAGTGAAGCTCTTCATGAGAAAGCTCCTCAAGTTGGAACATCAGAAAATTGGAGTTTTGAGAAGGAGCAAATGCCTTGAAGAGTAGAGAAATAAAAATGCTGAATATGAATACATAAACTAGATAATAACATAACATTGGAAGGGAATAAAGTGTTGAAGATATGATATTGTCAGAAAGGGTAGTCATAAGTGCAAAATAACTGAAAGGCACTCAAATACCTCAAATCAGTGATAACAACTTTGTTGTGGTATTAGAGACATTCAGAAATTGATGTAAGTATTTATTAATGTACATGAATAAATGAAAAAGGTACATTAGGAGGCAACAAATGTATTATATCAAACCAATTTAAATATTTTACTTTCAAAGAATACAATATTTAATAAAAATTACAAAGCTATCAGA
>NW_012154396.1:2364534-2367011 GCF_000956105.1 Propithecus coquereli
ATTTTTTTAAATAAAAATTTTGTTGCATTTCATTGCTTCTCTTTGCAGTAAAACTCCTCAAAATACGTCTCTACATTTGTAGTCTCTAATTCCTCTCTTCAACTACCCAAAAAACTGTTTCTTCTCTTCACCCCCAATGAAACTACTCTTGAACTGTATATCGCAAATGGATAATTTTCAGTATGTATTTAGTTTACCACATGCTCTATCTCATAAAAGCTTCTTCACTTCGCTTCTAAGAAACCACATATCATTAATTTTTCTTCCACTTCACTGGGCATTTTTTTTTCATGCTTTGCTCGTTCTTTCTCTTCCCCCAGACCTCAAAGTTGGAGTGATCCAGGCCTCAGTCGCTGGCCCTTTTCTGTGCTCTAACTATACTCTCTCATTTGCTGATCTCATTCAGTTTCCTGACACTGTGTACCATCTCTATGCCAACTATCCCCAGACCTTCAGTACAGACCATTTTCTGTAGCTCAGGTCTTCTGTATCCAACTGCCTATTGGATAAAATGGATAGGCATACATAACACAATATATCTCAAACCAAACACTCCAGATATCTCCCTACACTAAACCTGTTCCTAACACAGCCTGCTCCGCCTCAGCAATGACAACTGTATCCAATAAGTTACTCAAGACAAAAACCTTACCATCATGCTTCTTGACTTCCCTTTATCTCTGACATCCCACATCTAATTGGTCATAAAATCATATTTTCTACATTCAAAATGTACCTAAAATTAGACCCTTTTTTATGACCGCTTTTTGGTTCAAGCCACTATTGTCTTACTTGATTTAGTTCATTAGCTTCCTAACTGGTCTCCCTGCTTCCCAACTTGCCCTCCTACTTTGTATTGTCAACACCACACTTAGTGTGATTCTGATAAAATGTCAGGTAACACTACTCCTCGGCTTAAAAATCCTCCAAGGACTCCCCATTATATTTGCTGCAGTGGCCCTGAAAGTCTCTCATTAGCTGGTCTTTTGCTTTCTCCTTTGCCTCATCTCTTACTGTTCCCCTTCTTGCCCACTCTTTTCTAGTACTACTGGCCTTTCCCTTCTTCAAATATCCCAGGACACCAGGCACATTACCAACTAGGGGCCCTTGCTGCACTTGTTGCCCTTGCCAGAAACTCCCTTCTCTGGGCATTGTATGATTTACTGTCTCACCATATTGGGATCATTGTTCAAACATCTTCTCATTGAGGTTTACCTGAGGTTTACACAAATTGCTACCCAATACCGTTCTCTTCACTATATTTTTGCCATTCCTCACTATCACTGCTTGATTTAACTTTCTTTTTCTAGTATACTTATTACCACCCAACATACTTTTATTTATCGCATTTACAGTTTAAAGTCAGTTATCCCTAGTTAATATGCTAATTTCAAAAGAGCTGGAATGTGTCTGTTTTGTTTATTGATGAAGTCTAAGTACCTAGACCAGTGCATGGCACATATTGAATGCTCAATAAATATTTGTTGATGGATGAATGTTGTGTTAAATCAGTGTATAGTGTATAGAAATAAAATTTTTACTGCATTCAATGATTATTTACTATCATTTGAATATTGTCAATGGCTATTCAGTGGAGAATCATAATAAATGTGCTTTAATTTTGCATAGATTGTTCTATCTTGTTAACAATATTGTCATGAAAATAGAAAAACTTGTACATAAAATACATGAAATTTCTTTTTGATGCCATTTATAGAGCAATTATATCAAGCCTAATGGCTATTATAAGCTTCTTTAGCACATAAGGAAACATCTCCTTTCCATTTGTAGGGATTTAGGTGATCCAGATTCTAGCTGTAGGTCAGAATCACTGAATCACTGTACAACCTCAGACAGAATACTTTAGAGTGTTCTCAACAGAAACTGTATTCTGTATTCTCAAAACAGAAAGAATACATCTTTCAGTTTTGAAATCGTGAAAATTCTTGCCATGCAATTTTTATAGGATGGTTGGAAATACCAAGAGAGATCATATAAGGAAAATGCATTATAGAGATATATAAATGTTCTATAAGTATAATAAATTATTCTAATCACATAAATTTTATACATATTTCAGTTTTTGAAATTGGATTCTGATGCATTCATATACCTCTCTAAATTCAAATGTGTTCCTTAGCATGAAACAATAATAAACTATGAAGACTTAATAATTTATAAAAATTTAGGGACATTTTCAAATATGCTGATTCTTTCATTTCGAAATTCCATTCTCAACAGAGAATTACTTGAACTATAAAACAGATGAAGCAAATTTATCTTTAAATTCATTCCAAATGTGTTTATGATACAAAATGAAATGATTTTCTTTTGCTTATATTATGGCACAGTAATGAAAAGAACAAACTTCAGTGCAAATTATGTTTGGGTCTAACCACAGCAATTATGCATTATTTTAAGAATAGTTCCTAGTAGATTATTAAATGTTTAGATTATCAAGTTAAATATAAATGTCT
>NW_012154396.1:2367141-2367805 GCF_000956105.1 Propithecus coquereli
AAAAAATTAAAGCAATTATACACATCTAATATCTAACAATTTCTCACTAGCTTTATTTTAATCCATGCTCTTGACAAGAAGCAGTACTTGTTCAGGAAAGAATTAGAGGATACAGTAAATCCTCGGCAAGCATTTGTTGAATGAGTCATTTTAATGTGTGTGTCATGTCTAAATATTGATCTCAGTTTGTTTATACTCAGCTACAAGATATATTGTTGAGATGGATCCTGTTATCTTTACAGAGAATACAAGCAATTATAGACACAGTTATTTGCATTAAGTTAGAAATATGTTTGAATATATAGAAATCAATTTAGGACTTTGGGTGCATACTTAAATACATAATGATAGATTAATTGCATCATTTAAAGTTGATCTTATCTAAAGCCAATCCCTTCACCTAGTCAATGGATCCCATCCTTCCCTCCCTATTCAAGGATTTTGGTCCTAAAAACGTCATCTCTCTTACATCATAAATTTCCTCTTCTCTACTAGATTATTCCCATTCACATATAAATAAGAAACATTATTTATTCCATTTTTTTAAATAAAATGAGTACCATCCCTATGAACATTTTCTTGTTAAATTATTGCAAGATAAACTTCAGCCAACAGCAGCTACATAGATTCCATGTTTTCTGCCTATACGTTTTTGCTGTGGTTT
>NW_012154396.1:2370010-2377332 GCF_000956105.1 Propithecus coquereli
ACAATAATCAAGATTACTGACTCTGTATTCTTATGTTCTATACCTATATAATGGTTCCTTACTCTTTATGTCCTTTCTTGTTGTATAAGATTTATAAAAGTAGTTTTTTGTATGTATATATCTCCAACCTATATAATTTATAAAATTTATGTATGCATAGCAAAAAGGACCAAGACAGTTGTTAGTTATCATGAGTTAAATTATTACCCTAGCAGGATGAAATCATCAAAAGTGTTTTATTCCTACTTTTATAAATTAGAATGATAAGCTTCTAGTGGAATATATTAAGAAAATAGGAAAACTATTAATTGGAAAGATATTATAAGATAAAAAGTCAAAATATCAGGATATGGATGAGAGAATATATAGTTGTCACTATATCAATTTGAATTTTAATCATGGCTATGACAATGAGACAGTTACGTTACTTCTCCAAGCCTTGAATCCCTCATGTGCAAAATGGGAAAAATATTATTTACCTTATATGTCCTTACATTCTCGAAAAGAACACATGAAACAGATGAAAACTCTAATTAAATCAATATGTGTAAATTAGATGTAACAATGTAGTTCCAAAAATATGATTACAATATCTTCATAACAATTAATCTAGATATAACTATATGTGCATATGTTATGTATGCAATGAAACATTTCATCTGCTATATGTTATACATTATATAAATAGTATATTATGTATTATATAATTGTGTAAACACGTCCATATATGGAAGCATATAGAAGCACAGACACACACACACACACACACACACACACACACAACCTTATGCTTCCATGCTGTTTGAATAATAATGACACTGTCTTTAAATTTTGAAATGTATCTACATTGTCAAAAATAGCATTTAGTGCATTTTCTTCCCAAACAACTTATTTCTTTGAAAATTAGAGTTTGACATATGTAACTTTCAACTAATTCATATTTACCATGAAATTCAATTCCAAAGACAATTAAAGTTATAGATAATATTTTATCTTGTGAATGTGCTTTATTATTTAGAAAGCACATTCACATTTTTACTTTCATTTATCCCCAGGAAAATTCTATGAGCAACATACTACAAGTATCATTGTTATATGTCACCAATAGGTTTACAGTATAGGACAATTTGAAACAGAGAATTTTTTAAGTTTATTTATGTATTTATTTGAGGAAAAGGAAAGAGTTTATTAATTTGCTGGCAAATGAGGAGGTTGGCAGACTCCTGTCTCAAAGTACCAACATCCCGCTTCTGAGCAGAAGTACAGAGTTTAAAGGTTCTGATTCATCTCATCTTTGGCTAAGACAATCTTGTGACCTCAGTCCAGGTTCAACCCATCTTTGACTAAGACAATCTCATGACCTCCACTCAGACAACTCCCTTGAGGCATCTCTTGTGGCACAGAGAACAAAGGATACTCCCCCCCCCCCCTTGACCACTGGCCTGCAGCAGAGATATAGGTTTTAGTTCTCAAAAAGGGTAAGGGGGTTTTGAAGAGACAGAAAACATTTTTACCCCTTTTCAGGCCATTTTCTCTGTTACATATTCCTCACTGTTAATTTTACCCTCTCACAGATAAGAGAGGAGGGGCGACACAGTCATCAAGCTACTTCCTGCTGAATTGGGGTGATGTTTTAGATGGAAGGTACATATTATCAGGTGAAAAAGGGCATAAGCAATAACTATGACCATGAGGATTGACAAGGTGAAATGGACTATCACCTTGCACACAATGTCTGATACAGGGATGGGTTAAAAGAGAAACATGGGACCTCTGAGCACAGAGCTATTAGTTGTACCCTGTAGGTGATCTGAGAGACCAGCTCCTGCAAATTCAGAAGTCATGTACAGAAATACTTGTACCAAACAGGTTTAGTATAACACACCTGGCAGTAAGACAGATCAACAGAAGAGGCGATAGCCTGGGAAAATCCTCACTGAGGAGTTGTCCCTCTATCTTATAGGCAGAACAAATAACTAAAGAAAGATTAGAGAAAATATTGACATTTTCATTTTTTCCTTTTTCTCAGATACATTAGATCGCCTAAAGGCTGCCCTTCCACTAGGGTCTATACCTCTTTACTTTGGATGAGGTATCCAAGATTTCGCTTCTAAGAGTTTTATTAGGTGTGAGTTGTTAGAGGCACTTCATAGGGTCCCTTCCACTTCTCTGCTTCCAACGGGGGCAGGGACCTGAAAGAGACAAACTCATGTACACTGGTTAGCACCTGACCCACTCATTTGACATATTGTTTTACTCTATTCCCATTTACTTATGGTTATATTACCATACTTATCTTATGGTTCTAGAAAGGGTAATAAACTGTCATAAACTTTGTTTTAGGAGCTTAACTTAAGCCTACTTCTAAAGGGCTACCCTTATCCAGAGGAGGGCAAGCAGCAACACCCTATCTCACTTTAGATGGATTGCTTGTATCAATTCCAGTATGTATCTACTTTCTATTCTAGGTGTAGGGCTTTGCTTACTTATGGGTTACCTCTGTTACAAAGGAGGGTCCATTATCACTCTTGTGAAATGTCCAGGGTTCTGTGGAGTGGGCTCCTTCATCCTGCTGGCAATGGGTGTCTGTTGACATCCTTGCTGTAGGAGGAGGAGATGTTGAGCCATCTCAGTAGCTGTCTGTCCACAGCCTCCATCACCGGCATGTTGTTCTTCATTTGCTTGGCCTCTTTCCCTGGACTGTTGATGCCCGCCATTCCATTGTCCTCCAAGGCCTGTTCCTGTATTCATGTAGGAACTCAGCAAAGGCCCTGCCAGTTCCCAGTAGGAGCTCATCACAGAGTGAGTTCCTCCAGAAGGATTCTGGTAACCTTAGATGCTCCTCTCTTTCCTCCAGGTAGTACAAGCTTCTACTCAGTCTGAAAAGGTATCTACCAATACAAGTCTTGGCATCTGAGTGAAACTGCCAATCATCAAAATTGTGGACCCCATATGTTGGGCTCCCTGTGTAAGAGGTCACCTTTCTATCCTTGGACCACCCCAAGCACATAAACGGTTAGTTGTAAATGGGGTCCTCTCAAATGAGGTCCCACTAAATTCATCAAGACATCACTCTCCCAATGTGTATATTCATGTAGGTGCCACATAAGAGGCTGAACCAAAGTTTTTAGTAGGGGATGAGTCTATGAGAATTCTTTCTTCATGTAGCTGTGCCATCCTCCAAATGTCAGAGCCCCAGTCTTTAGTTTTTAAGAGGGTCTAAATCTAGCAAGGGTATCAAGGCCCTGAGGAACAGATAACCCCCAACGACCTCCTTAGCAGCTCTGTCAGTGGCCTGATTTCTTTTTGTCATACTGGCCACCCATTTGGGCTCAGCCACAGCCTGTATTAGGGACATCATTTTGGTGGAATACCTTAATATCCTTATTTCCTGCCATTAGGAGACTCCTTTCCTTCCAAATGGCACCATGAACATACACAATAAAAATAAAAACATATTCAGTTATCCTTTTCCTAGTGCCAATTGAATCCCCACTATCAATTTTGCCCAGGGCTCCTGTGGGGATATTTGGAGGCTGGGGGCTCCAGGCCCCCTCCTTCACCATCTGACTTAAAAAATATAACTTCAAAAAATAACTATTTGCTTTCCTGGAGGCTTCTGCCACCCAGAATCCCTTGCAATTTGGGGCAATGTACCTTTCAATGTACTACTTCTTTACAAAAAGCCAGTCTGGGGTATCTTTTTCACCCATTCCTTTTGATTGTCTCAAAGGACCTTGCAGGCTGTTCTTTTACATTCAAGCCCTCTATCTGATATTGCCATAAAGTGTCCTGCTACGGCTAGGGCTTCCCTCTGGCCCAAATTGAGTTTGCTGCCAAGACAGATCACTCAGAATCCTGAGTCATAATTTACTGGGCATGGGACTGAAGAATTAGTTCAGGCAGCGCCCTCTCCAGCCCCTCCCATGGTGCCAAGATGGCAGTGGCGGCAGTTGTTCCTTCCTCCTTGCTGCACGCAGCTCAGCAGCAGGCTGTGTGCGCTGGTCCTCCTTCCTGCCAGGTCTGCTCCCAGCCTGTGGCCCCACCCAATGCCTCAGTCTGGCCAGCTGTGGAGTTCCAGCAGAGGTGGGAGGGCCTAATTTATCAAAAATCTTACAAACACTGGTCATTTTGTATATAATACACAATGAGTTTATCTCAAACAGAGAGCTTGAGACTCAACATTTTAACTCTGTAGTTGCAGTTCGACCATTTTAGCTCTGAATGTTCCTTGGTATAATTTGCCTTTTAGTAAAAACTTGTGCACAAAAATTGGCCATCCTAGAAAATCTGGCATGCCTTTGAACTTTATACAAATACTTGCAAGTAGAGGTGCCATAAACCAACCAGGGTGCCCAAAGGTGGTCATTTTCCTTGTCTTTCTTTATTTTTAAAGGATTTAAGAGGCAATGGAGAAAACTCTTTAGAATGTACCTCCAAATCAAAATAAGGACCCAAACAACAAATTTGTGGGGAAAGAACAAACAGCTCAGGATAAACCCAAGGACCATCAACAACCACTTTTTCTCACACTGCAGACAAGAGGTATCACAATAATCCTTAGACATAGGCACAAAAACTCACCAGACAAAAATTCACAAACACAAACAATATAGGGAATTTCCAAAATAAACAACCTAAAATGCCAAGACCTATCAATCAAATGGGAATCTTCATTTAAAGGCTGCTTCTCCTCACACTCTCTCATGTACATTTGATTACAATAACACCATTCTCTTTACACATAGGTTGATAGCTATAAATTAACCAGTCAGGGAAAATTTTTTACCAGGGGATGTTGCCACAAAACTCACAAATAACAAACACAAACAATACAGAAAATTCACAACACAAAATGCGATGGCTGACCAAATGGGAACCATCCAAGTGAGAACCAAATTTTCAAATGAGAACCAATATCTCCCAATCCCCCCTGGTTCCCTGGGAACCAAAAATGAGTTCTGAATTCAAACCAGGTTCTCTAGTTCTACTCAACCTCATGACTTTCACCCCCAAAAGGCACCTCAAAACAAACAAAACCAACAGGAAATTCTGAAAACCCACCAGACAGGTGGAATCGGGGTCTTGAGGTGCACCCCTGAGAACTTACTCAACAAAGGATGAGGCTGTCTGGATGCTTCCAAATCCATTTCCTTCTCCTCAACTCAGTTTATGTTTCAGGGAGCTGTGTCTACTTTGGGGAGACAGAGATGGGAGTTCCCTGAAGCTAAAGCAGGCTCCGGCAGCTGCTGGGGCTGTCATTTGCTCTCTCACCTCAAAAAGAAGTTGCTCCTACCCACCAAGACCCCTGTCTTTGACCCAGGGCTGCTTCCCGCCTCTTCCAGCAGTTGTGGGGTGCCATTCCACCAGATTGCCAATGACCCCACCCAGAGATGCCAAATTCTGTTGCTGAAAGTTCAGCACTTTTCCCTGAGACAGAATCAGGAGAAGGAGGACAAGCGGTTTGTGGAGAAGGAGAGAGGAGCTTATTAATTTGCCAGCAAATGAGGAGGTAGGCAGACCCCTGTCTCAAAGTACCAATGTCCTTAAAGTTTATTTTAATTGACAAAAAATTATATATATATTATTGGGTACAGTGTGATAATTTGATATATTCATACATTGTGCAATGATTAAATCAAGCTAAGTAACATGTCTATCACCTCACATATTTACCATTTTTTGTGGTAAAAACATTTAAAATCTACTATGTTAGCAATTTTCAAGTATACAGTACATTAGCCCTTGTCACCATGCTATACACTTTATCTCTAGAACTTATTCCTTCTTCATAACTGAAACTTTTTACCCTTTCACCAACAGTTCTCCATTGCCTCCCTCTTCCCACCTACCCAGGATCTGGTAACCACCATGCTATTCTCCACTTCTATAAGTTCAACTTTTTTAGAGTCCTCATACAAGTGAAATCATCTAGTATTTTTCTTTCTGTGCCTGGCTTATTTTACTTAGTGTAATGTCCTCCAGGATCATCCATGTTGTTGCAAATGACAAGATTTCTTTACTTTTTTAAGGCTGAATAGTATTCCATTATGTACATACACCACATTTTCTTAATCCATACATCTGTTAATGGACACGTAGGTTGATTCTATGTGTTAAGTATTCTGAATAATGTTGTAAGGAACATGAGAGTGCAGATATCTATTTGACATGCTGATTTTATTTTCCTTGGGTATACCCAGAAATGGAATCACTAGATCACGTGGTGGGTCTATTTTAAATTTTTGAAAAATGCCCATAGTGTTTTCCATAATGGCTATGACATTTTACATTCCCACAAACACTGTACAAGAATTTCCTTTTCTTCAAATCCTCACCAATACCTATTCTCTCTTCTCTTTTTGGTAATAGCCATTCTAACAGGTGTGACATAATATCTCATTGTTTTAATTTGAATTACCCTGATGATCAGTGATACCGAGCATTTTTTTTATGTATATACCTGATGGCCACTTGTATATCTTCTTTTGAGAAATGTCTATTCTGGTCCTTTGCCCATTTTTTAATCTGGTTATTTGTTTTCTTTTTATTGAGTTGTTTGAGCTCCTTATACACTTTAGATATTAATCCCTTATCAGACGTATTGTTTTCAAATATTTTCTCCAGATCCATAGATTATTTCTTTACTCTGTGGATTGTTTCCTTTGCTGTGCAGAAGGTTTTTAGTTTTATGCAGTCTCATTTGTCTAGTTTTCCTTTGTTGCCTGTGCTTTTTAGGTCATATCCAAAAAACCTTTGCAAACACCACTATCAAAAATCTTTTCAGTATGGCAAATAACTTTTAAAATAAACATTTTGTACTACCTAGATTAAAAAGAAAGTTTGAGAGCAAGCAAAAGATTAACTTAGCATAATAACATAGATAATGCTAGATAATTATCACAGCATAGATAATTTTTCTGTTATTTGGTAAATTCAGAATTATGATTAATCAAATAGGTATGAAAATCATTGTTATGCATTTTATGCCAAAGATCTTAACATAAGATATTCATCCTGCATTCACCTTAATCTATTCTCTTGCTCCTTTATAGGCTGTGCTAAGAAAGATGATATACGATCACTGAAAGATATTTAGTCATCAAACATGACGCATCATCTGCAGTGCAACCTATCCAATAAAGCAAAGAAGTAAAGGTAAGATACTTTAAAAGATTTTCCTCCTTTGAAACAAATATGCCTTTTTTTTAGAAATATTAAAGTATTTCAGTCATATCAGTGAACATCCATATAAATAGAAAATGGCTAACCAGGTTTTTATTGCAAAAGGAAGATTCTAGAATATTATAGTGATTTCAATA
>NW_012154396.1:2378006-2382016 GCF_000956105.1 Propithecus coquereli
GTAATTCAGAAATTTTGACTGGTCAGAAAATTATTGAATACAGCACATTGTTTAAACCATAATAAAAAGTGCACTTTTTCACTGCAAGTACCATTGTGCTTGTTCTTTCAGTAATGTAAAGGCTGTACATTTTAATCTTACCATAAAACCTATGCAGGAATCAACGGATATAACCCAGATGATCTTTGTATATATTATAAAATAACACATCACAAGGAAATGGTTAAAATTTAGACAGTAAGTTTTTATTCCTTTTCCCCTATTTGACAGTTTGGATATTTGAGTAAATGTCTTATTCCCTCTAATCCACAGTTTCTTCATCTCCAAAATTATATTAATAATAGGACTTGCCTTAAATGAAAGTCCTTAACCTGATACTTGGCACAGAATAGCATCTTAATTTATCCATCCATCCATCCTTCCTACCTACCTTCCTTCCTTCCTTCCTTCCTTCCTTCCTTCCTTCCTTCCTTCCTTCCTTCCTTTTTTCCTGTTACCTACACTATTCGGGATTAAATTATATATGTGATAACATTTGTAAACTATAAGTTAATATATACTCTTTAGAAATTATTATTATTTGATTATTCAGCATGTGCCAGGAATATTTGAATACTCTGCATGCATTATCTCATTTTAATTCCACAGCAACCTATTGGGATAAGTATTATTATTAGCTACCTTTTATAGATGAGGAAACTGTGGCTCAAAATGTTATTTAACTTGCCCGAGATCATGTGTCTAGTAAGCAGTGAAGTTGGCATTAAAATTCAGGCACTATGCCTGCAGCGACTGTCTTCTAATGAGTGTACCTAAAGGTAGTGTACCTGCTACCTAAAGAATCATGGCATTTTCTGTCATTAACAACTGTGATGATGGGTATTTCCTTTTTCTCCAAAAAGCTTAGGCAATAGGTATACTTAGCATCACATAAACAAGGCAATATTCAATGAAAAATATCAATGAAATTCTTATGTAATAAATCAGAATGAAAATATTATATTTCACTACATCTAATGGAAATGCCGGTATAACTGAAATCGTTGGGCTATAATATATAGAGTAAGTCCTCACTTGATATCATCAATAGGTTCTTGGACACTGCAACATTAAGTGAAGCCATGTAAAACAAAACCAATTTTACCCTAGGCTAATTGATATAGCTCTCTAATAAATCAGATTGATTTATGTGCTATTCCCTCAACAATCCTTTGCTTATTTCTTCCTTTGATTTTGTGATGTCTCTTTCCTGAATGCCTGTGTAAAAAACCCATTTTTCAAGACTTCCTAGATTAATTAATTTTTGCATTATCCCTTAAATTATGGCTTTGTATTAAGATAGGGATCTATGAACTGGGCAGTTTTATTTTTTGTTTTTATTTTTTCATTTTGCCATAATCAGTGCAAAGGAATTGAAGGGTTTGGAGTAGCAAAGAGTCACACTGAAATGATATTTTAGGAAAATGTATCCATAAAGAAAAAGTGGGATAGGTTATAGCAGAGATTCCCAAACTGTTGCAGTTCAAGGTCTCCTTCATGTCTCAGTAATTTTTTATGGCCCCCTTAGGCCAAAAAATATCTAACAGTTCTATTAGGTAGTCACGTCCAAGCCACAGAACAGTAATAGTTCATGTAGCCTTTGAAAAATGTCACCATGTTTCCCTTGAAAATTTAAAATACCCTAAAGGGCATCCCAGTGGGTTCAGTGTTTTGCCCCAAAGTACCTCGCTCACATTTCTTAACCACAAGACTGAAAGTATGTAAACAGGAAGACTTAAGACAGAAAGACCATTTGGAATGTGAGTTGACAAATTATGACCCATGGGCCCTGTTTTTGTAAGTGAAGTTCTATTGAAACGCATTTATCATTTATATACTGTTTTTAAGTTAGAACAGCAGAGTTGAGTAGTCAAGACAGAGACCATATGGCTCACAAAGCTGAAAATATTTACTCTCTGACCCTTTATACAAAAAGCTTTGCAGCCCCTGATTTAGAAGGTTACTTCAATGTCAAATTTTAATGCGATAAGGGTCTAGACAAAAGAGGCAGCCCTAGAAATTCAATGTTATTGTGCTTAATTCACAACATTTGAATATCTGTGATATGTCAGACACTCTGTGGAAGCTACAAGAGATTTGTCATAAAGTTTAAATTCTATAGATTAAAATTTGAAATCATGAATTCAGGTGTTTAATATTTTTTTCTTAAGTTCTCTTATTAAAGTGTTTCAGGAAATTATATTTCCACCAAGGGTCAATTCCTTAATCATCACTATCCTTTCTGTAGTTGATGAGCAATTAAGATAAATTTGAAATCTGTTCCTTTCAGATATTAAAAGCCACAGCAAAGTTGATGTGCTGATGTCTTCAAAAAAAAAGATAGCACTCTCTTTGTTCACCACAAGATTAACAAACAAGGTTAATTAGCAATACAGTTTTAAGTAATACATACAGAAAACCAGCTCAAAATATATTCTAATGAATTTATTCTCTCAGCAGCCTGTCATGATATAGTTACGAGCAGGAGAAATTCTCTCTCTCTTTGTTACTAGGAAGCACGCTTCTTTAACATATTTAGGCATAACTGAAATCATTCCTTTCATATTCTAAAGATAATTTTAGAGATTTCAGAGAACAGATTCAAGCTATAGAGTTGTCCTTAGTCCTTACCCAAAAAGCAAGTGATAAAATCATTTATCACTCATGATCCATTCACTCTCACTTCAAGGTTTCAAAAGAATTCTGCAAATAATGTATCCAAATTCACAGGCATAACCTTAGGAGTTTTTCTGCAATACTTTTGTAGAGCTAAGATGATGCCTGAATCAAATATAAATATAAATTAATAGGCCTGATAGATTAAATTCAAATGTGAACCAACCTACTCTGTATCTTATAGGAAAAGTCTATATTTGATTATATATATATGTGTGTGTGTGTGTGTGTATGTGAGAGAGAGAGAGAAAGAGAGAGAGAGAGAGAGAGGGAGAGAGAGAGAGAGATTAGAAGCAGATAGAAAAATAATTCTATCTGTAGTTTGCTATGAAAGTAAACAAAATAATAATATTTTAATTTTTGCTGAAATAAAATTAAATTCAGTAGTTTAATTTGTAAATTCAGTAATTTAATTTGTGTTAAGAAATCAATGAAGTTTCTCTAACAGCATTTTCAGCAAATTATTACTTAATAGTTTTATACAGAGTTGTTTACTGCTTGAAGGATTTTATTTGCTTGTTTATTAATGGAATGTTTCTAGGAAAAAAGCTTAAAACCTTTTATTTTCCATAAACAAAACTATTTTCATTTGTAACACTCATTAATGAGTACTGTGACATTCCTAATATGATTATGGTTGCAGTGGCATCCATAAATTTCTTGCTGCAAATCCCAGCATCTCTGTGAAAAATGATGGATGAAGGTCTCCTGGGTTCTGGTTGTTTTGGAGGGGCCAATGGCTCAGACCGCACAGGCAACTTCCTCTTCTCTCACTTCCACTTCTTTCGTCTCCCACCCTCCTAACACATTTTCATTTCTTCTTAAGTAGAAGTCCAGTTACCATTGGTAACCATTGGTTCCAGTTACCATTGCTGTCTCCAAAGTTATTTTTCTTGCCATGTTCTCATCTCTTCCATTTCTCCAAACACTGAAATATTCTAAGTAAATTGTATCTTAGAACACTATTTATCCCTTAGCTACAATTTCTCACTCACCTACTACGAGCAACTTTGTTATCTGCTGTGTCCTTTCAACATCCTGGGACTACAACTACTAATCCCTTTTCATCCTTCACCCAATGACAGGACTTTTGCTTATACTGCAAAAAACAAAACAAAACAAAAAACTAGCTCCTGTCTTTGCACAAGATACCATAGGTTTCAGAAATGCAGACTGTTTTATTTTTTCAACCCAGAGGACATTTTTAGGAAGATATTATAGTCCTTGCAGTTCAAGAATCAGTAATTTATTTACAACTGTGTACAGATGAGGTCATTTTTTAAGTATCACCTGAG
>NW_012154396.1:2385411-2387029 GCF_000956105.1 Propithecus coquereli
TTTAGTGGGGAAATGATTTAAACTAACCATAAACCAGCCTTCCCACTATCAAACAACTTTAGGATGGGTTAATTTTAGTGGCAAAGTCACATTTAAATATTTTCTTAAAATATGACCACATTATTCCTCAGAGCCTTATAGCTTTATCTTGCTATAGACAAAGGAACATTAAAAAAATTCTGGATCTTGCAGTTCTTGCAGGCTTAATCTACTATTACTTTATTGGCGTCCTCTGGGTATGGTGTGATGTTACGTGGGAGAAAAGGACCATTCTATAAGTTTCTGATTAAACTCAGTCGTTTAGTGGGCTTGTGCCTTGGGTTTGTGAGATTTACATGTGTTTCTCAAATGCTGTAACTTTTTTTCCCCTGACTCTCCCATTCCCTTTCCTGGCTGTGGTACTCTGGACACTTTATTTGAAGTCCTCACTCCTGTTGTGATTTCCCACCCTCTTAGGGGAGACAGGAACGTTAGAAGGGATTGAAGTCAGAGGAATTCCATTTCCTCAGTTAGCATAAGGCAAAGTCTTTTCTCCTGGAAAGTAGGCTTTCGGTATGGAAAGGTTCTAGGCTTATGTCAGAGTGGTAACTCTCTCCTTCTCTCTACCAAAGCCGCGAAGAGGTATTTGACATCTTAACTGTGTGAACCTGGTGGGGTTCTGGAGGGACAGCTCAGAAATGTACGTGCTTAGATTACAGCCCCCAGAAGTTTTTTGCTCTCAGGTTAGTCCTCATCAGCCTACTGCAATTTGTCCAAATTAGCATTTAGTGTGCATACGAATTTCTGATTCCAGCAGTTTCTGCTCCCAGTAAGCACGTCTTGGTTGTGCCTCTGCGGATTCAACTGCCTCTCCAAATTTCAGAGAGGCAGTTTGCCCTGTGACTTTAGTTTTTTGTCAGATTCAAGAAAAGTCATTGAGTTTCACTTTTTCTAGCTATCCTGTAAGTAAGCAAGTACTATACCTCTGAGAAAAGGAGAGTTTTGCCTGAGGGAAGAGTACACTAGATACTGAAACACTCCAATTGCTACCTCCCTAACTTGCAGCTCTATCCCTCAGGGAACTCTGCAACTCCATCCCTCAGAGTACTTTCTTAAACTTCAAAAATTATATGGGTTCAAGGTGATAATCTCTTTTTATTTTAATCCACTAACCCTGGGAATAGAAGCATGGAGGGTGGAAGAATGTAGGAACTTTCAGGTTTAGCCGCTCTGCCTGAATCAGATTCCCTCCCTGGCCAGGCTTTGGTGCTGTCTTGATGTTGCCCCAACACAATCTGAGTGACCTCAGCTGCAGTACCTGGTTTTTGTTATGCAGAGGCAAAGGTATCGGACAATAATATGTTGAAGTTAATGTGTTTTGGGGGGAAGAAATATGCTCCAAAGTTGCATTCAATATAGGCCCTTACGAAATATCTCCAGATTTAGACCACACCTTCTCCCTTATGTTAGATCACTGCTGACATTGACTGAAGGGCTTCTCAGAGTTTGGTGTTAATTTTTTTCAGAATGCTGCTTCTTTTTCTTTTCCTTTGTCTCTTCTCCAGGATTAAGCTTTAGGCAAGGGGCCAACAGCCTGGGCTAGTTCCACATTTATTCTACATACCAATTCAAATTTACT
>NW_012154396.1:2387079-2389149 GCF_000956105.1 Propithecus coquereli
TTTTTTACCAGTAGTATAAACTGTGGCAGCAGATTCATTTGCAAAGCTTTCCAGTCACAACTTTGAATGAATTCAGTGAATCATAGCCTCTCTTGAAAGAAATCTTCTGACTTTGTATTTGGAGAGAAGAATGGGGAGAATTTTCAATCCACTTGTTTTGGCAAAATCATGCCCAAAGTTTATTTTCATGATAAAATATTTTGAGTTTTTCTCATCCTTCTCATTCTGTTGTCATCCTGCTTTTAGTCATAATTCCTCTCTCTTTTTTTTTTTTTTTTTTTTTTGCTGAACCAGTGTGTTTAGCACATGGAACTGGAACTGCACCATTGGCTCTCCTGGGTCTCTAGCTTGCCTGCAGCTCTTAAGACTTCTCAGCCTCCATAATCATATGACCCAATTCTTTCTAATCAATATTTACTCATCTATCTATGTCTATACCTATATCTATATCCTATTGGCTCCATTTCTCTGGAGAACCCCAAACAATACAGAGGACAAGCTAGCGAATTAGGAGTCAGAAAGATAAAAGGTAGAATGGGTCAGCTCATGGAAGGCCTTTAATGTATTACTATTGTACTTAACTCACTTCTGTTAGGTGGTGGAAGCACATCAGAAATTTCTAAGGTGTTTTATGTGAAAAAAATCAATGTTTTAGGAAAATCCTTTGGGCAAGGGTGGAGTAGGAGGAATGACTGAGATAGGGTGGTGATGAAGATGCCACCGGAGCCAACTCAGTGAAAACTGAAATGAGGATAAGAGGACCTGCCAAACCATCATCTAGAGAGGACCAAAAATAATTCCAGTTATTGATTTTAATCCTAGGTGAGGGTAAAAACAGTAATGCTATTCAGTGAGGTCAGAGGACTAAGGAAAATCTCAGAACAGGGGGAATGAAATGAGTAGACATTTGTATTTAGGTTGCAAACTGGGAGCCCATAAACCAAATCTAGCTCACTAATCTTTTGTTAATTTGTCTGACAGACTTTCTAAAATTTTAACTTTTGTCAATTGAAAAAATTATAATCGTTCATTCAATAAAGTCTATATTTTTTGACACTTTCACATACAAAAAGAAGGAACTGCCCTCCTATAATTTAACAATTAGCAGATCTGAGGATCAGCCGCCTCTCTTAGATAAGCCATGGACTCTTTGACTTGCTACAGGCCCCTCTCCTAAATTCCCCGAAGACTGAGGCAGAACCAGGAACAACCTTGGAATTCCCTGCATTTTATAAATGTCTCAACTATACCGGTGGATTGTTCACCTACCTTATATTGTGAGCAATCCAACGTAAAGAACTAACCTTCATATACTCTGAGCGCTTAATTCAGAACCAGGATCTTTACAAGCCACCATAAATTGTATTTGTTATTTGGTTCCATTAAAGCTTTAGTGACTATAAAATAAGAAAGACTAATTAAACTCAGGTCTGATTGATTTCAAATCCCAGGTATTTAGCAAGTGTCTCATCTTTTATGAGTCTCAGTTTCTACATGGGTGAAATGTGGACAATAATGTCACCTTCTCAGAGGGTGGTTATGAGGGCTTTATGAGCTATTGTGCAAGAGACGCTCAACACATTGTTTTGAAAAATGACCAGGAAATGCTAGCCATGATGTCAGGTACAATGAAATCTAACAAGTGACCACCTTGTGGAAAAAATGAAAAAAGCAAAATCATAATCTCTTAACTTACAAGTCCTTCATCTATACTTCTTGGGCAAGTTTTCTTTTGTCTATAAACACAGGCAAAAAATAACTCCACTTGGCTAAGGATATAATCAAGTAGTTTTCTTCTGCTTAACCCATGTCCATCCAATGAAAACTTAAATATATAATGGAGTATGACAATTTTGAAAAGTATAACATGTAACAGTTTAGAAAATTTTGTCACAAGAATGATTGGCTTGTTTTATTTTGTTTTTTGTATATTTGTGGTGAATGTCTGGGGCTTTTTGCCTACAATTTATTATTTGCATACTATGAATGCAATTTAAAAATTTATATTGTTTTCAGCAAATAGCAGATGTTGAAATTCAAAATGAATGTTTTATAGGCAATAAACAGTAC
>NW_012154396.1:2396114-2397051 GCF_000956105.1 Propithecus coquereli
CAATGACACTCTGTCAGACTCACTACTGTAAATCAATTATATTCAAGCATGTCTCCTATAGATGGTCCTATAAAGACAAAGGCCAGTGGAAGACTGGACCACTATCTTACACACTTGAGACAGGTTTAACAGCTAAATTTCATAATTTAAAGAAGGGCGAATACTGACAAGGAATGAACATTACCAGTTTATAAACAGATATTTTAAAAAGGTTTTATTTAGCCCAATTGTCACATCAATATAAAATAGTTATAGCCAAAAAAAAAAAAAATCCACAAAATTTCACATACAAAATGGAAAATTATGATTGGGCTATTTTCTTTAGGTAAAGAATTAAATTAGCTATCATTTGTTATGGTTATGATTTATTGGTAAAATATGCATTGCTTATGACATTCATTCATTCCTTTTCTTTTTTTTTCACCATAAACAGATATTTATTAAGCTTCTACTATATGTGAAATAAAGCCCTGAGAATTTTTCTATGAATAGGTCAAAGCACATGAGGTCTATTGATTGAGGCAAATTAAGGAAATGGGTAATATTGAACTAATAGAAATTAAATGTAAATATGGCTTTGTAATTAATTGGCACTGTTAAAGTGTGCTTCAAAGTTAACAGGAAACAGTATTTCTCCCGAGTTCATACATTGAAGTGTCATAATTGTCCTCTTTATTAGAGGAACTGCTGATTTCTTGTCAATGATGTCCCAACCATGCTTTGATACCTTTCTATCAAGATTCCTGCTAGTAGGTGTAAGTGTGTAGAGTGGGTTTGATTTGTTATACACATACCTTTTAATTTCATGTTATGTTTTACATACATTTAAATATCCACATATATGCATAACAGAATTATGTATATATTTACAAGAATAAATATATTATGTATATATATTTAAAAAAATTACCGAGATACTTAGTACTAACCTGCCTTG
>NW_012154396.1:2397101-2397424 GCF_000956105.1 Propithecus coquereli
TTAACAGGAAACAGTATTTCTCCCGAGTTCATACATTGAAGTGTCATAATTGTCCTCTTTATTAGAGTAACTGCTGATTTCTTGCCAATGATGTCCCAACCATGCTTTGATACCTCTCTATCAAGATTCCTGCTAGTAGGTGTAAGTGTGTAGAGTGGGTTTGATTTGTTATACACATACCTTTCAATTTCATGTTATGTTTTACATACATTTAAATATCCACATATGTGCATAACAGAATTATGTATATATTTACAAGAATAAATATATTATGTATATATATTTAAAAAAATTACCGAGATACTTAGTACTAACCTGCCTTG
>NW_012154396.1:2399029-2399804 GCF_000956105.1 Propithecus coquereli
TTTGCAAATGGTTAGAATAATCTTCCCCTTACAAGATTTCCATTACTTTATGCATTTATGTCCATGATCATTCATTTTTTCCCCATAGTTTTAAGCACAAGTACAAGAAGAAAAACTGGAGATACGAATGTGGACAAGCTACAGATGGTTACTGTCCAGAAGGAAGAATATAGAAATATTGCAGTGTCATATGCTGAGCATGATATTACTTTTATAAAATACATTGTAACCACAGATGATTGAGAAGCAAAGTTTTCTGGGGCTATGAGAGAAGATTTTGCTACTAGGTAACATCTAAAACAATTCTAGCTATATTACTTAAAAGAATAGTAATATAGATAGTGCCAGCTGTCATTTATCAAATGCTTACGCTGTGGTCTGCATTGCATTATATAAAGAGGATTTACATGCAATACCTCACATAACACTCATAAGAATCTTAAGAGAGTTGTTATTATTACGATGTCCTTTTTAAAAATGAAGGTAAGGTTTTGATAGGTTAAGTATTTTATATTTATTCAAGGTTACAAAGAGAAGTAGAGTCAGGACCTTAAGTTAGTTTTCCTCTTACCAGCACCAACATGCCTTTTCAATGTTTGTGTCAAATTTTATATACAACTAGTGACTTTATTACCTGGAAGAAGCTTTAAAATTCTGCTTTTGAAAGGATGTGCTAATACTTGTAAAAATAAATGTTTATGCATTTCCTGATCAAGAGGAAACAATTTAAAATGGGAAGATGTCCTGCTAAGTGTCAGAAAAGGGTAAAACTTGG
>NW_012154396.1:2401224-2401765 GCF_000956105.1 Propithecus coquereli
AAACAGACGATCATATAAAGTCTCAGACTATTATTATTTTTTCATTTTTTTGTATTTAGATTTAGCACACTCTTAATAGTTTTTTTTTTTAACCATAAGAATGAGTTGGTAGAATCGTCCCTGACAAAAAGTGATTCAAATGCTACTTTGAACTACGTTAAAGCACAAGATAAAGGAGCACAATTTCCTCCAAAATGTATATATAGGGCACAGAGAAAGCATTTTGAAATATAAATTTATGTAACTTAGATAAAATTCACTTAAATGTTTTGTGTATGTATATATATACACACAACATACATATGTATGTGTATATACAATATGTGTACATGTGTGTACATGTGTACATGTGTATACATGTGTGTATGCACATAAGTGTATGTATATGTGTGTTTACACACACATGCAAGTGAACACAGAACTATCTTTTCAATATGCATATAATAGTGCCCAAGTACACACCAGTGATGAACATCATTGAACTTGTCGTAAGATTGGGCAATTAAAAATGGACATTAAAAGCTCTCTTTATACTTCTTAA
>NW_012154396.1:2401815-2402383 GCF_000956105.1 Propithecus coquereli
ATTTAAAAAATTACCGAGATACTTAGTACTAACCTGCCTTGCCTCATGACAACCACAAATCCAGACCTTATCTCTGCAAACCACAGCTCCTCCTCAGAAACATGTATTGCCAGGCCAGCCTAGACAAAAGACTATTCCTACTAAGTGTTACCCAAATGCCCCACAGTTCCCATGGAGAGTAGTCATCCTTGTTGAAGCAAGTAAATAAATCTAATCTTTTGTTTGTGAATAAATTTTATCATGTATATTTAAAGTATACAACATGACTGTCATGTTCATTGCAGTATTATTCACAATAACCAAAATATGGAAACAACCTAGGTGTCCATCAATGGATGAATGGATAAATAAACTGTGGTGGTATGTGGAATGTGTATTTCTCTCTCTCTCTCTCTCTCTGTCTCTCTCACACACACACACACACACACACACACACACACACAAATACATATACTAAAAATAAAATCCTATGACCCCTCAACCAAGTGGACGGCCAAGACTCCGTTAGGCCAAGGGAACCCCAGAAAAACTTTCAAAACTAAGTTCCTGGCTGTGATGCCTATAACCT
>NW_012154396.1:2405583-2405887 GCF_000956105.1 Propithecus coquereli
TGTATATTTAAAGTATACAACATGACTGTCATGTTCATTGCAGTATTATTCACAATAACCAAAATATGGAAACAACCTAGGTGTCCATCAATGGATGAATGGATAAATAAACTGTGGTGGTATGTGGAATGTGTATTTCTCTCTCTCTCTCTCTCTCTCTCACACACACACATACACAAATACATATACTAAAAATAAAATCCTATGACCCCCTCAACCAAGTGGACGGCCAAGACTCCGTTAGGCCAAGGGAACCCCAGAAAAACTTTCAAAACTAAGTTCCTGGCTGTGATGCCTATAACCT
>NW_012154396.1:2406878-2407288 GCF_000956105.1 Propithecus coquereli
AAGAATATCATTGACTAGCAACAAAATAAGTTTAAGTACAAACAAGTAAAACATGCATAATGAAATTTTCACTAAAAATATAAAGTGTTACAAGTATTTGAAAAGACAATCATATAAGATTAATACTGGGTATCATTTCAGAGATGGTAAGAAAAATTATAGTAAAGGAAATTTGATATTACAGAGAAAAATAATATAACAGAGGCAGGAGGAAAGGAAATTGTAAGGAATATTCGGGAAGCATGAGCTGAGTTGCTCTATAAAGAAAATGACAAAATAGGCAAAATTATTTTAAAAGTTTACCGATGAAGAAAATTAGTATTAGAGTTAAATTATTCATTTTTATTTGAAGGGAAGTTATTAAAAGTAGAAGTATAAGGTACATTTAAGATGTATTGAAAGAAGAGAAA
>NW_012154396.1:2407402-2408372 GCF_000956105.1 Propithecus coquereli
TGGCATAGACCACATTTCCCTGTTCCCACTCTCTAAATACAGATGAATACTCTTGAAATAGCAAGTAATTATAAAAGGATTCTGACAGGTAAAAGGAAGAAGGTAGATTGTTTAGGGGCCTCAGCATTTGAGGAATGACAGTGTGGTGAGTTTCCTGGGTTTTTTTTTGTTTGTTTTTTTTATTTTAGGGTACCATAATGTATCATGCTTGGTGCTAGAGAACTGCAAACCTTAACCACCAACAAGCATAGAGAAACAAAAGCAAAACAAGAAAACTCTGCTTTCTCTGGTCAAAGGGGCAGGCCAGTAGGGACCTTGTAGGAAGATCCATTACCCATTTTCTACCCAGGGCAGCAGTAAAAGATCTGTAGTAACAGCAGCAGCAGCAGCAGCAGAGACCTGTCCCACACCTGGGGCAATGATGAACCTGATTTGTTGTATTATACAACTGCACTAGCATAAGTCATTCTGGGCAAAAACTCAACCACATCCACATCCAGTGGCAGTGGCAATCATGATATGTTGGCACACATGACACAGAAGGACGGCATCTCCCAGCCCTCCAATAGTGGAAGCAAATGACCTACATCCATTTTTTCCTGAACTTTCCACCTACTAGCACTGGACTACCCAGGTAGTGCCTGCTGGAATTAAGCAAGAGCCCCACTGGCTCCATAAGAATGGAGCAGACCAGAAGAGCATTGTGAGACCTCTGAGAACTAAACTGTCATTGGAACTAGAGTTCATAAAAGTAGGCCAGGACTTATATGCTAAACCTAAATAGGGGACTGACTGCTAAAATAGGAGATTGTAAATATGATTAAGAATCTCCTAATGTAACATCCAAAATGTCTAGGAGCCAATAAAAGTATTTTATTTCTGTATATTCACATACTTGTTTTATCTTTGTATATTTTTACACAATATGTGATATAGATAGATGATAGATAGATAAAAAGATAGATATAAA
>NW_012154396.1:2418657-2419863 GCF_000956105.1 Propithecus coquereli
TTAATTACTTTAGAAATTCTTGGGTTATTAATTCCAATTAAAACAAGAGATTCAACATTAGAAGATACTTGGAAGTATAAAAATTTAACTGTTGGTGCACCACTCTTTATGAGCATCTACTATCATACAAATGCACTGCGATAGACTTCTGAATACAAATACCAATGATACAAAACCATATGGAAAAAGTAACTACAATTTTAAAACAAAGAGGCAGCTCTATGAGTTGGCAGATGGAGGGATCATAGTCAACTGGGATTGTTAAGAAATATTTCTAGATAGCCTGCCATTTGAGATAAGTCACAAAGGATGAATAGAAAGTACATAGCCCAGAAAATAAAAGTTGTATGTCAACATAGAGTCTACATAGGGAGTAGGAGGTAGTGATTAAGTTGGAATGTAAAATAAAGCCCCGTGAGGAAGGAATATTGGGAATATGTGGCTAAATACTAAATAATTTGCTATTGATAATAAGAACATTTGCAAAATTTTACGTGGAGTAGTATGTTCACAATGGTGCCAAACAAATTGCAGAGTGAACTGGAAGAGATGACAGCTGGAGCATATCAGTGGGGAGATGTTAAAATAGTGCAAATTGTAGTATTGAGGGCTTGATATTGAGTAATGATATGAGTAGACTATTCTGAAAGTACGAGCATTCAACGACTGAGCAAACAAGTAAGGAAATCATATATAAGACAAGCTGTTTCTCCTTTCAGAGAAGGGAGTTATAAATGCAGAAAGGGAGGAGGATTAAAAGTACCCTGTGTGTGGCTATGCATGTACTTGTGCATCCACACGTGCATGGACACACACAAACACACACGTATATGCACACACAGACACACAGACACAAATGCATGCACATACACAAACACACACATGTATTTCTTGGCTTGTTCCTCTTTGAAGATCTAGAATCACTGACATCCATGTACCAATGAGCATATTTAGCACCAGAACTCAGATTTGATTTCTAAATCAATTGAAAGTAAGCAGATTTTTGATTCAGGGCTGGTGCAGGGTAAGTACCACATCCTCTTGGATCAATTTGTAACCAGAAACAAGTAAATATTCAAAGAATGATGAACACATGTTAAAAGGATATAAGAGCCACCTGGAAAGGCCTTCTATTAGCCAATTTATGAGTTCTTTGAGTATCAAAATATTAATATATAATAGTATGATGGTGATAGTAACAGATCA
>NW_012154396.1:2431054-2431518 GCF_000956105.1 Propithecus coquereli
CTCATAAATATAAAACGAAATTATAAAATCTGTAGTTTCATCCAGGCTGACTTTGAAGAGGTGGATGTTAGGGATTAAGGGGGAGAAAAGGCAGGTATCTGCATTGCTGGTACTGTTCTAGTTCTCATTCTTAGTGGTGATTCCACAGATATATTCCCATTGTGCTAACTCTTTAAGCTATACATTTATGAGTTATGTTTCTGTACATATGTCACACTTCAATGAAGTGTTTATTTTTAAATTGTAAGTTGGTATGATCTCACTTATACGTGGAATATAAATAAGTCAAACTCACAGAAACAGAGAGTAGAATGGTGGTTGCCAGGGCCTAGGGAATGGAGGGAGATGAGTAGATGTTGATCAAAGGGTACTAACTTTCAGTTGTAAGATGAACAAATCCTGAGGCTCTAATGAATAGCATGGGTCATGATGTTAATTTGATTGTAGTAATCATCACACCATGT
>NW_012154396.1:2432957-2433859 GCF_000956105.1 Propithecus coquereli
AAAATTTTTAAAAGAACTCAGCTTCTTTGATTTATCTACAGGGAGACTTAAATATGTCACTAAAAGGGAATTGAAAAAAATCTTCTTTCAATCCAGCTATGACCAGTCATCATTGTCAAGGTCATACTCCCTAACAAGTATTTGGAATGCAGCTATTCTGTGCTGCCAGTTTGTGCTGGGCCATATGCTGCAACAATCAGTAAAACAGAAGATAAAATTAATATCCGCTATAAACTGTGAAGAGCCTAACAAGGACAGGTGCCTGACCAGAAGGCCACAGCATATTCACACAGAGGTGGACCAAGATAATTCCTACCAAGCTTATCCTCAAAAAGTAAAAGCTTTTGAGCAGTTCCAGTATATTTATGTATAGGCGATAATGTCCCCAACATTCAGTGCAATATAGGATTATTGTAAAAGTTTGATATGAAAATATTTCAATATTTCCACTATTATCTCTTTCTCCCCTCCTCTACCACCACCACATCATCAGTAAAACCTAATAAACATACACTATTCTACTCACCCTGCTAATTTAGTATACCTATTTATTAATAGTATCCAAAACAGCTCAATAGTAATGACAATGACAATAATCACCAGATAACAAATACTCATGTGCCAGGGACAATGAGAAGATCTGTATGTAATTATCTAATTTAATCCTCCTGACACAGTAAGAACTACCTTAATAGTATCAGCTTTGCTACATACACTCAGAAAATTAAAGTGTAGAAAGGGTAATCACACAGAGACGAAGTTCAAGTACTAAGATCTGAACCCAGATACATATGACTAAGTTTGTGCTCTTATCATTGAAATTGAAGATATTGGTGTTATCCTTTAGTTTTTGAGAAAACTGAAGTTTGAAAAGATGGCATAAAGAGGCCAAAGTCACATAC
>NW_012154396.1:2433909-2434794 GCF_000956105.1 Propithecus coquereli
TCAAAATGCTTGACTTACTCACTTCCCTAAGCTAAGAAAATTGACACAGGAACACAGACAGGATCATTAGCTTTTGAAACTGAATCTTGGGCTCAGTGACTCCAGGACAGAAAATGATGGAAACTGAGTTATTCTAAGGACAACACCTAAAAACATTCTATTAGTTTCTACTGTCTTGTTTTCTGGAGCCACCCCAATTTTTGAGTTATGTTGTATCTTTGCAATTGATTTTTTCTTTTTTCTTTAAGTCAGCCAGCACTGACTAAAACCAAGAGATTTTATATTGCATTGATCGTGCCACTCATATCGTATTTACTTCTGGGAACTAAACTTTTAAAGGAATGTTGTTAATAAGGTGACACTTGAAAATGACCACAATAACCAATGACAAGACATCTTTTTTTATAAAAGTATTAAAATGTGAATATTATTCTTTTAAAATTTTGTAGGATAAGACTTGTTACAAAAGAAGCCAATCAGGACTATATCAACCAAAGGAATTCAAATCTCGAATGTGTTACTGTTTGAGGTAGCTAATTCCTTGTCCATGATGGTATTCAATGGGCCTAGATGATTGTTAAAACTCTCCTCTACTTGCATAATCAATCTTAAAAGTCAATAATTATTATCGCATTTAAAAATATTAATAGCTATGATTCTCATGTAACAATATGTGAAGTGCTCCATACTCTTACAAAAAAGTTTTTCACTAGAATGATTATATGGAATATCAGATATTTTATAATTTAAAATCTTCTACTTGCATAACTTTCAGATTGAAAATTAGGGAAAGCTAATTATGATTTCTATCTCAAGGCACTAAGAAGGGGAAAAGAAAAAGTCCACTATTTCACATAATGTGGAAAATAATGTAAGGACATCTTA
>NW_012154396.1:2435477-2435942 GCF_000956105.1 Propithecus coquereli
GCCCTACCTACTCATCTCATTGTACTTTTAAGAAGACCCAGTATCAAACATGTACATAGGGACATAATTTAGCTGTGCTGAAATGTATTTTCAGTCTGACAAAAAAGGAAGTTAAAAGCTATTTCTCTCAGGTCAGTTATGTTCACCAGAAAATAAAGTATCTGATAGTACTAACACCATTCTCACTTCGTCTTCTAACTCCGGTGTAAATAGATCAATTATCTTAACACATCTTTTGCTATTTATGATTCCAGTAAACATATACACCTGTGTATATTACCAATATAGTTTCTGACAGTAAATGGAATGAGAATTCTCAGCACCCAGACTACCAAGCCCGTATGCCTCCTGAATCTCAGAGGAGATAGTGCACAAATGTTGAACATCTAAATCAAGAAAATAATTGATATCCTAGTTCTAAATTTCTCTGAGGAATCAGAAAATACAAGTTCTCAGAAGTAATAT
>NW_012154396.1:2438062-2441084 GCF_000956105.1 Propithecus coquereli
TTCCTGATATTAATAACTTGTATGTATTCTTTTTTTCCTTGGTTAATTTGACTAGATGTTACAAATTTTAGTCATCTTTTCAAAGTGAAACTAGCGTTTCATTTCACCAATTTTCTCTATCGAGAGTGAGAAACTCCTGTGGGGATCTCACTCAATGTGCACTCAGCTTCCAGCAGTTTGTCAACATTGCCTTTTAAGTGTTTCTTCTAAATTACCACTCTAGTGGCTTATGCTCCTAGCAAGCTAATATAGACTGCAATTCTCTGTATATGCTGTCTCTCCAGATTTTAGGGTGGTGGTTTGCTCTGTGATCTCAATTCATTGATATGTCCAAGAAAAGTTTTTGATTTCAATTTATTCAGATCTTTTGTTGTTATAAGGATGAAAGTGACAGCTTCCATGCTTTTTGACTATTAAAGCTGGAACTGGAAATCTCTGAAATGGCTCCTTTTTAATAGTTTTATTTTCCTAATGGCCTTCATGCTACAGTCACATCTGTTGTCACCATGCCAGACTCCCCCTGATATGGTATTTCTGACTCTAAGATTGCCCCTACTGGTTCTACTCGCTCTTTGCATCATTATGTCTATAGTTTAGGGAGTATGATGTTATATTCCTGGTTTATCATATAGTTTGTCATGATTCATGCAAGATCAGAAATCACTCCATAGGTCAGTAAACTTGGCATATAATTCCCCTCAAATTTCACCATTTGTATTTTCTTGCACTTTCTAGAAAACACACAGAAAGAAATATTATTAGATGACTGTGAACTCCCAGTGAGTTAGGAGTATAGTGCAATATCCCTTTAATGTTCACACTAATTATCTCTCATACCACACTGAGGGCAGCCCAGATAGTGTCTAAAAGATCTCTTCTTCTATACGCCAGTCTCCTCCCTTGCCACTTCTCTAAATTATTCCTTTGGTCTTTTGCTTCCTTGGTGTCCTTCTTCACGATCCCAGCTCTAGCCTAGATATGCTCATATTCTGGGCCTCCACTTTGATTTTATCCTCCAGTAGCAGTGGCTTCTCCATATTGAAGAATATATTCGATATTCACATTCTTCCTACTGGAGAATCTACAAGAAAAACAAAATCGACTGGCTCAAATAAAATGATGTTGACACTAGAATGAAAACGAAAGCCCACACTGTGATCTATAGTGCTGTATGCAATCTGGACTCAATTTAACCCTCCTTCCTGCCCTTTCTCGTTCTTACACATTCTCGCCTCCTTCGTATTCCTCAAACACATTAAAAATGTCTCTGTCTCAAGAACTTTGTGCTTGCACTCCCCTGCCTGGAATGTGCTTCCTTTTGGTTCTCTCCCTTGCTTCAGTCATATCTCTGCTAAATGTCACTTCATCTTAACATCCTTCCTTAATTAATCTAGACAAAGTAGATGCTGCCCTGATCAGTTCCATTTTTTCTATCCTCCATGTGTTCTTTTTTGAATGAATAAACATTCTATGTCATAATTTATTTTTCTCTTTCCTGTATTATACCAAAGAATCCTTTCTTACCTGGAAGAGAAAGAAATAAGGAAAATCAATTTATCTTCCCAGGCATGTAATAATACACTTCAATAAGCCATAGAAAGAGAAGCAACAGGATGTTTTGAGAGGAAGTAATATGGAGTATGATGTTAGGTTGGATTGCCAGGAAAGGTCTTTCAGAATAAATTTAAAATGAAAAGAAGCCAATTATGGGAATAATGGAATGGGAAAGATTTTCAGGCAGAAGATACAGCATGTATAAAAACTCTGAGATGGGAAAGCACTGGGCATATTTAAGACTTAAGATCCCCTGGTGGATAATATACAATCAGAGGGGAGAATGTGGCATGAGAAGAGTGTGGAAAGCCACATGGGGACTGTTGGTTCATGTTTGGAAGCATGAATATTATTTTGAAGTGGAAAAGGAAGCGATTAAATGGTTTTAGGCAGGAGAGTAAGAAAGCATTTTGTGTTTTTAAATTATCATCTCGGTTGCTGTGTGGAAAAAAATGTAAAGTGGCAAGATAATTAGAGATGTGAGCGGTTAGGAGGTTATTGCCATATTCTAGATGAAAAATGACAGTGATCTCCATAAGAAGTGGAGAACAGAAGTGGGTGGCACACATTTTTGTGAAGCAGAATGAAAGCGACTTATGCTGGGTAGATTAGATGTGGGGGTAAAGGAAAGAAAGTGTCGAAAGTATCTCAGGACTGACACGTGTGACTGGGTAGCTGCTGGGGCCATTTATCAATGTGTAAATGTCTGTGGAAAAAAAGAAGGGATGTGGGGAGAAGGAATAAATCATCAGTTCAGTTTAGTTGTATTCAGTATGAAATATCTTAGAGACAGGCAAGCAGATGTTTGAAAAGACAATTAATACACAAGTATAGAGCTTGGACGAGAGGTTGGAGCTAATGAGAGAAAACTGGGAGAATTTTTCTTCTGTTATGCCTGCTCACCTAAAGAATATATCTTCTAAATACAATATGTCACAATGTAAATATATCTATTATTCTAGCTCTTTCCAGTAAAATGCCATATGTTGATTATAGTATGAAGAAAAAGACTAAAAGCTATTGAACACATACTATCTACAAAGCACTGATAGATGCTTTAGTTTTTTCTTTCTTCTTTCTTTTCTCAATAATGTTATACATTTAATTATTTCCATTTAACCCATGGGAAAACTGAGGTTTAAAGAGGTTAATTGAATTGCTGCAAGATCGTCAGCTTATAAGGGACAGAACCAGGATTCAAGCTCAGATTTCTGTTTGAAACCCATACTCTTTCTATACCAACTGTAATGTAAACACATATTTCTCCCTTTCTTACTGAATGAGCACTAACAAAGGAAAGTAACTTATTTTCAGAAAGGAGACAAATACGGTGATGTTACTATAAAAACATGCATAACTACAGTAGCCCTTCTTCTCCTTAGAAGCTATGATTGCCTCCGAGTAAAGCCTATGAATATTTTATCAGAGCTTGTTGAAGAAATGGTGGTATGAGTGAAGCAGCATTTTC